>NC_069499.1:1266467273-1266597273 GCF_027579735.1 Bombina bombina | reverse complement strand
GTTATGTTGCGTTTGTTGATTATGCAAATCTACTGTGTTGACTGGTCCTTTAATGTGTTTTCAACAATTAATTTTATCTGCTGGAATTTATTAAATTGTTTAGAGAGCTCATTTAACTTAATGTTGTCTTTGGAAATGTCTGTTGTATACATACCTGTATTAAAATGTCAGTACTTAAATAATGGATATAGAAAAGCTATGTAAACAAAATGTTTTGGGGAAAAAACACACTTCAAGTGGGGGTTGGATAGAGAGGTACTAAAATAGTCCATTTCGTCAGGGATTTAACTCCTGGCCACAAGAAAGAGGCAAAGATTTCCAAAACTCAATCCATCTCACCTCTCTGGTAAGCCTAAATCTTTGCCTTGCAGGTGAAGAATTGAGGTGCTCTTAAGGTTCTTCGTTGAAATTGGTCTTTAGTTCGATTTGAGGCCTGTTTCTCTTGCAAGGTGTATCCAGTCCACGGATTCATCCTTACTTGTGGGATATTCTCATTCCCTACAGGAAGTGGCAAAGAGAACACACAGCAGAGCTGTCCATATAGCTCCCCCTCTGGCTCCGCCCCCCAGTCATTCTCTTTGCCGCTCTAACAAGTAGCATCTCCACGGGAGGGTAAAGTGAATGTGGTGTTAGATTTGTAGTTTTTATATCTTCAATCAAAAGTTTGTTATTTTTAAATAGTACCGGTTTCTGCTATTTACTCTCTGGCAGAAATATGATGAAGAATTCTGCTGAGAGGAAAATGATTTTAGCATGTTGTAACTAAAATCTATTGCTGTTCCCACACAGAACTGAGGAGTACCAGAAAACGTCAGTTGGGGGGAACAGTTTGCAGGCTTAACTGCTTTGAGGTATGTTTCAGTCATCTTTTTTCTAGTCAAGACAAGATAATGCTAGAAGACTGACAAGATTCCCGATGTGGGAAGGGTAAGCCATGTTCTGAAACTTAGTATAGAACTAGAGGCTTATTTAAGTGGGCTCAATAGACTGGTTATCACTTTAGCAGGGCAATCTATTATTTTATTTAGAAAAATACTCTTTATTGACACTTTTAAGCACTTTTGGTGTGTTTATTGGGGTTTTATTCCACATGGCATTATTTTTAGTCACCTAAATTGGTTTCTGAAGGCCCCACAGCTCCGGATTGGAGTGGGAGGGGCCTAATTTTGCGCCTCAGTTGCGCAGTTTATTCTGACAAGATTTCCCTGCATGCTGTTTCATATGGGTCCAGAGACTGCTTGAGGACTTCAGGAGGCTTGATTTTCTCAATTTCAATCCTTAAGGGAAGGTAGGGCCACAGCAGGCTGCTGTGGCAAGGTGCTGTAGTTTATTAACCGGTTGTTTGCTTTAGGCGGCTCCAGTTTGGGCATTAAAGGGTTAATCAGGCTGAAACTTGCTGTGCAATCATATCGAAGCATTAGGCACAAATTTCAAGAGATTTGGTTCATTGTTTACCGTTTTGTAAAATTGTGTGCGCTTTTATTATCTTAAAGGCACAGTACCATTTATTGCAAAGTGTTTTTCCAAGCCTGCTTGTGTATAATACCAATCTGTTAAACATGTCTGACACTAAGGAAAAGCCTTGCTCTATGTGTTCAGAAGCCATGGTGGAACCCCCACTCAAAATGTGTCCCAAGTGCACTAATGTGTCTATACACTTTAAAGATCATATTGTGTCACTTAAAAATATAGCCCTAGATGATTCTTTGACTGAAGGTAATGAGGATAGTCCGCCTTCCTCTCCCCATGTGTCATCACCAGTTACGCCCGCTCAAGCGATACCTAGTACCTCTAGTGCATTAGCACCTATTACATTGCAACAACTGGCGGCAGTCATGGATAATTCCCTTGCGGCCTTTCTATCCAAACTGCCAGTTTTCCCTAAAAAAGCGCGATAGCTCTGTTTTGAGAACAGATGAGGAGCAGTCGGAAGCTTTGGGAGGCTTATCTGATGTACCCTCACAACACTCTGAAGTAGGGGCAAGGGATGTTATGTCTGAGGGAGAAATTTCGGACTCAGGAAAAGTTTCTCAGCGGGCAGAATCAGATTCATTAGCATTTAAATGTAAATTGGAACACCTCCGCGTACTGCTTAGGGAGGTCTTATCAACTCTGGATGATTGTGACCCTATGGTGGTCCCAGAGAAATTGTGTAAAATGGACAAATATCTAGAAGTCCCTGTATACACTGATGCGTTTCCGATCCCTAAGAGGGTGGCGGATATTGTTGCTAGGGAGTGGGAAAGACCAGGTGTACCTTTTTGTTCCCCCACCTATCTTTAAGAAAATGTTCCCCATAACTGATCCCAGGTGGGACACGTGGCAGACGGTCCCTAAGGTAGAGGGGGCAGTTTCAACACTAGCCAAGCGCACAACCATACCAATTGAAGACAGTTGTGCTTTTAAAGATCCTATGGATAAAAAATTAGGTTTACTAAAGAAAATATTTGTTCAACAAGGTTTCCTTCTCCAACCTATTGCCTGCATTATTCCTGTAACTACTGCAGCGGCTTTCTGGTTTGAGGCGCTGGAGGAGTCGCTCCAGACGGAGACCTCATATGACGAAATTATGGATAGAATTAAGGCTCTAAAGCTGGCTAATTCTTTTATCACAGATGCCGCTTTGCAATTAGCTAAGTTAGCGGCGAAAAATTCTGGTTTTGCCATCATGGCGCGCAGAGAGCTTTGGCTTAAATCATGGTCGGCCTACGTGTCGTCTAAAACAAAATTACTGAATATTCCTTTCAAGGGAAAGACCCTTTTCGGGCCCGAGTTGAAAGAGATTATTTAGGATATCACTGGGGGGAAAGGGCCATGCCCTCCCGCAAAATAGGCCTTTAAAGGCTAAAAACAAGGCTAATTTTTGTTCCTTTCGCAACTTCAGGAGCGGTCCTGCTTCAGCCTCTGTTACCGCAAAGCAAGAGGGTAACACTTCACAGCCCAAGGCAACCTGGAAGCCTTTGCAGGGCTGGAACAAGGGTAAACAGGCCAAGAAACCTGCAGCTGCTACTAAGACAGCATGAAGGGGTAGCCCCCGATCCGGGACCGGATCTGGTAGGGGGGCAGACTCTCTCTCTTTGCTCAGGCTTGGGCAAGAGATGTTCCCGATCCCTGGGCATTAGAGATAGTTGCTCAGGGATATCTTCTAGAATTCAAGGACTCTCCTCCAAGGGGAAGGTTCCACATTTCTCGTCTGTCTACAGACCAGACAAAGAAAGAGGCGTTCTTACGCTGTGTAGAAGATCTACTCAAGATGGGAGTGATATATCCAGTTCCAATTACAGAACAAGGACTGGGTTTTTACTCAAACCTGTTTGTGGTTCCCAAAAAGGAAGGAACTTTCAGACCAATACTTGATCTAAAAATTCTAAACAAGTTCCTCTGAGTTCCATCTTTCAAGATGGAGACCATTAGGACAATCTTACAGATGATCCAGGAAGGTCAATATATGACTACCGTGGATGAAAAGGATGCGTACATATTCCTATCCACAAAGATCACCATCAGTTCCTTCGCTTTTCTGGACAAGCATTACCAGTTTTTCTGGACAAGCATTACCAGTTCGTGGCCCTTCCCTTCAGGTTGGCCACCGCTCCCAGAATTTTCACGAAGGTGCTAGAGTCCCTTCTAGCGGTACTAAGACCGCGGGGCATTGTAGTAGCACCCTATCTGGACGACATCTTAATACAGGCGTCGTCTTTTCCCAGAGCCAAGGCTCATACGGATATTGTTCTAGCCTTTCTAAGGTCTCACGGGTGGAAGGTGAACACCGAAAAAAGTTCTTTGTCCCCGCTCACAAGGGTTCCCTTCCTGGGAACATTAATAGACTCTGTAGAAATGAAAATATTTCTGATGGAGGTCAGAAGGTTAAAGCTTCTAAGTACTTGCCGAGCTCTTCATTCCATTCCTCGGCCATCTGTAGCTCAGTGCATGGAGGTAATCGGATTAATGGTAGCAGCAATGGACGTAGTCCCTTTTGCTCGAATTCATCTCAGGCCACTGCAATTGTGCATGCTCAAACAGTGGAATGGAGATTATGCAGATTTGTCTCCTCAAATCCAACTGGACCAGAAAATCAGAGATTCTCTTCTCTGGTGGTTGTCTCAGGATCACCTATCTCAGGGAATGTGCTTCCGCAGACCGGAGTGGATCATTGTAACGACCGACGCCAGTTTGTTAGGCTGGGGCGCGGTCTGGGGCTCCCTGAAAGCTCAGGGCCTATGGTCTCGGGAAGAGTCTCTTCTCCCGATAAACATTTTGGAACTGAGAGCGATATTCAACACGCTCCAGGCATGGCCTCAGCTAGCGGCGGCCAAGTTCATCAGATTTCAGTCGGACAACATCACGACTGTAGCATACATAAATCATCAGGGAGGAACAAAGAGTTCCTTAGCGATGAAGGAAGTAACCAAGATAATCAGGTGGGCGGAGGATCACTCTTGCCATCTATCTGCAATTCACATCCCAGGAGTAGACAACTGGGAAGCGGATTTCCTAAGTCGTCAGACTTTTCACCTGGGGGAGTGGGAACTCCACCCGGAGGTATTTGCTCAGCTGACTCAGCTATGGGGCATTCCAGAGTTGGATCTGATGGCGTCCCGTCAGAACACCAAACTTCCTCTTTACGGATCCAGGTCCAGGGACCCCAAGGTGGCATTGATAGATGCTCTAGTAGCGCCTTGGTCCTTCAATCTGGCCTATGTCTTTCCACCGTTTCCCCTTCTCCCTTCGTTGGTAGCCAGAATCAAACAGGAGAAGGCCTCTGTAATTCTGATAGCGCCTGCGTGGCCACGCAGGACTTGGTATGCAGACCTAGTGGACATGTCATCTGTCCCACCATGGACACTGCCAATGAGGCAGGATCTTCTAATACAGGGTCCATTCAAGCATCCAAATCTAGTTTCTCTGCAGCTGACTGCTTGGAGATTGAACGCTTAATTCTATCCAAGCGTGGGTTCTCTGAATCAGTCATAGATACTCTGATCCAAGCTAGAAAACCTGTCACCAGGAAAATTTACCATAAGATATGGCGGAAATATCTTTGTTGGTGTGAATCCAAAGGTTACTCGTGGAGTAAGATTAGGATTCCAAGGATATTGTCTTTTCTCCAAGAAGGATTGGAGAAAGGTTTATCAGCTAGTTCCTTAAAGGGGCAGATATCCGCTCTGTCTATCCTTTTACACAAGCGTCTGGCAGAAGTACCAGATGTTCAGGCGTTTGCAAAGGCGTTAGTCAGAATCAAGCCTGTCTATAAACCTGTGGCTCCTCCATGGAGTCTAAATTTAGTTCTTTCAGTTCTTCAAGGGGTTCCGTTTGAACCTTTACATTCCATAAATATTAAGTTATTATCTTGGAAAGTTTTGTTTTTGGTAGCTATATCTTCTGCTCGAAGAGTTTCAGAATTGTCTGCTTTGCAGTGTAATTCACCCTATCTGGTGTTCCATGCAGATAAGGTAGTTTTGCGTACCAAACCTGGTTTTCTTCCTAAAGTTGTTTCTAATAAGAACATTAACCAGGAGATCATTGTTCCTTCTCTGTGTCCTAATCCAGCTTCTAAGAAGGAACGGCTTTTACACAATCTTGATGTGGTTCGTGCTTTGAAATTCTATTTACAAGCAACTAAAGATTTCAGACAAACATCATCCTTGTTTGTCGTTTATTCTGGTAAGAGGAGAGGTCAGAAAGCGACTGCTACCTCTCTTTCCTTCTGGCTGAAAAGCATCATCCGATGGCTTATGAGACTGCTGGGCAGCAGCCTCCTGAACAAATTACAGCTCATGCCACCAGAGCTGTGGCTTCCACTTGGGCCTTGAAGAATGAGGCTTCTGTTGAACAGATTTGTAAGGCAGCGACTTGGTCTTCACTGCATACTTTTGTCAAATTTTACAAATTCGATACTTTTGCTTCTTCGGAGGCTATTTTTGGGAGAGAGGTTTTGCAAGCAGTGGTGCCTTCCGTTTAGGTTACCTGTCTTGTTCCCTCCCTTCATCCGTGTCCTAAAGCTTTGGTATTGGTATCCCACAAGTAAGGATGAATCCGTGGACTGGATACACCTTGCAAGAGAAAACAGAATTTATGCTTACCTGATAAATTACTTTCTCTTGCGGTGTATCCAGTCCACGGCCCGCCCTGGAGATTAAGTCAGGTTAAAATTTTTTGTTTAAACTACAGTCACCACTGCACCCTATGGTTTCTCCTTTTTCTCCTAACCGTCGGTCGAATGACTGGGGGGCGGAGCCAGAGGGGGAGCTATATGGACAGCTCTGCTGTGTGCTCTCTTTGCCACTTCCTGTAGGGAATGAGAATATCCCACAAGTAAGGATGAATCCGTGGACTGGATACACCGCAAGAGAAAGTAATTTATCAGGTAAGCATAAATTCTGTTTTTTTCCCTCAGGGAGCTGCTACAGAATGACAGAAGAAAGATTTGTTTAGGAGTTAGTTACAAACCAACCATAGGTGTCGCAGGGACTGGTCCCTTGCTTCCTTCTGTTGGGTCGTTGATATACTCCTTATACTAATCCTCTGCTGACACATACACAACATTGGATGGGCTCTGCTACAGGATGCAAGCATGACTGCAGGAAGTGAGCTCAGTAGTGTGGATGCAGTGCAGATAAGTACTGTGTATGACTTTACACTCACATAGCCCACCGGCTATTAGCAGGTACAGTTATAAGGCAGTACAATTTTGTCATTGAAAATAACTGAGTTTGTCTGTTGTATCCATACCAATATTGAAAAATTCAATATTTAAGTAATGGTTATAGAAAAGCTATGTAATCAAGAATGTTTGTGGAAAAATCATGCTTGCAGTGGGGGTTGGACAGAGAGGTACTAAACTTTTTTCCACTGTTCTCTTGGTCTCACTGTGTATATTAAGATAAGGAATATTTTGTGTAAATATAGAAAGATAAGCTAAGGAGGTCTGCTTTCTCTGCAAGCTAAGCTTGTTTTAACACAAGCAGCTATTTCATATATGAAAATATACCTAAAAGAGCAATGGCCCATACATTTTAAACTCTGCGGTTGGTAATAGAAGTAATTGGAAGCAGATTAAGGTAATACCAATTCAACAGTACCCTGTCCTTTGATCCTTGAATATTTGATGGATTTTACTTTTGAAGCTGTTGTGGGAAGCATCTTTCTTATATATTCTATATTTTTAGCTGTTTCCTCATTCTGTCAGTAGTTGAACTGAAGGACTTATCTTACTCCTTCTAATCTCTCGAAGGTTGTCCCATCAGGGCAATTTGGTTCTCTGGTCATTGCATGTTTTTTTTTGTTTTGTTTTTTGCCATTGGTGGGTGGTATAGACCCAAGTTTTAAAGAAGCAAATCTTAATGTTTTAAAGTACAAAAATAACATTTGCAATGAAAGTTATTTCAACACCTATGAGTCAGGGCAGTAGTTTTACCTCATGTCATGAACAGACGCTGATAAATACCAAACAGCTCTACAATTTACAAGTTGTGGTCCACTGTCTTTGTGTTTATCTTAGCATGGATATTGCAAAAGAAAGATGTTGGTGAAAACCTGTTGCCAGTGAATTGCATGCTGAACCATCTGAGATTAGCATTAGGTAGAAGGTACCTGTTCCACAGGGGTTAATGGTTCATTCTGTAAGGGAAGTTTCTATTTCTTGGACTAATAAAGAAGATGTCTTCTGAGAACCATATAGTTAATATCATACATTTCGAAAGCACTAAAAGATGGATATACTGCATCAAAAGAAGCTTTCTGCTTTTGGCTTCTGTATAAATTCTTCTTTTAGTGTGTCTTGGCTCTGTCTCATTTTTGGTTCTTTTTTTCTTGTTCTGCTTAACTGTGCCCTGTGTTTATTAGTTCTTCATTTGTAAGAACAACTAGGCCTAGGAAAGATTAACTTTTTAATGTAAGAAAATATCCTGGCAAGAAAAGGAGGCATCTTATACCACCTCAAAATTTGGGATTTCTTTCATGTAAGTGGCAAGAGTCCATGAGCTAGTGACGTATGGAATATACATTACTACCTGAAGAGGGCAAAGTTTCCCAAACCTCAAAATGCCTATATCTACACCTCCCACCTCACTCATACCTTAGTTTTACAAACTTTGCCTTCGTTGGAGGGTGGCAAAACAAGTCGTGTTTGATTTCTTCTGTGAAAGGCGCTTCTAAGCATTTTGAAGCCCAGTTCCTTTCAAAGTACAGTGTTTGTCTGAGGGATGAGAAGGGAGTATTTGCCTAATGATACCATGTTTTCACCTATGGGAAATCTATTTTAAGGCTTTCTGTAAATTCGGTTGTGGGGATTCATCTGCCACCTCCCTTTACAGATCGACATTATACTTCTCTACCATTATCTTTGCTGATGTGTTTCAGTACTGGTTTGGCTGTCTGCTATATGTGGATGGGTGTCTTCAGGTAAGTATATATATTTTATTAAGACACTCTGAGCTATGTTTGGCACTTTATATTTTAAATATTTATTGCGTATATTTGCCATGAGTCAGGTCTATGTTTATTTCCCTTTGCAGTCTAACAGTTTCAGCATGGAAAATTATGTTTGGGAGAAAAATTTTTTTTACCTGGGGTTCCAGCTAGTTGTAACTTCGGTCTTGTTTTTTTCGAATTTTCACGGGCAAATTAGGCTCGCGATGGCGCAAAATGCTTCTATTTATTGCATTATTCTTGGCACAACTTTTTTTGGTGTGATGGTTGTCACGTCATGTAATTTCTTGCGTCTTTGTTGACGTGAATTTTTTGGGCACAACGTTGCGCCTTTTATGATGCAAATCGTGTCATTTCCTGTTAACCTTGGCACCAAAAGTTTTTTTTTTTCCTCAGCATTTGCGTCATCTTTGTTGGCGTCTTTTTTTTTTTTTTTTGGCGCCAACATTTTTTGTTATATGAAGTCTCTCCCTCTTTTGCTCCCTGCTTTCATTTGTTACAGAGGGCTATGATATTTTGCTTTTGTTTCTCATATAAGCATTTTTTTCCATTCCTGAAACTATTTTGTGGAAATTAGATATTTTTGTTTAAATGTTATTTTTTCTTTTTTGTTACATTTTTCAAGATGTCTCAAAATAATCCTGCCTCTGATGTTTCTGATGGAACCAAGTTGCCTGAAAACAAATCTACCAAAGCTAAGTGTGTATTTTGTAAATTGGCTGATCTTCCTTCTTCAGCTCAAGTATGTGGCACTTGTTATGAGAAATGTTTTCATGCTGATAATGTTTCTATTAGTACAAATACGTCAACTGTAAAACCTTCACAGTCAAATGTACATGATATTCCTGTAGATATAGATGATATTGCTGCAGCCATAGAGAAGGCTATGACTGCTATTCCGCCTTCAAATAAACGTAAAAGGTCTCTCCTTACTTCTCATAATTCTGATGAAGTTTGTATTGATCGACAGCATACTGAAATATTTTCTGCTGATGAGGATGTTTCTTGTTCAGAGGATCCTACTTCATACTCTGAAATTGATTAATCATCCTTTCTTTTTAAGATGGAATTTATCCGTTCTTTGTTAAAGGAAGTATTGTTTACTTTGGGTATTGAGGAATCTAGTCCTCTTGATAACAAGAATAGCAAATGTTTGAATTCTGTTTTTAAGACTTCTGAGGTTACTACTGAAGTTTTTCCTATTCCAGATGCTATCTCTAATATGATTACTAAGGAATGGTCTAAGCCTGTTACTTTTTTTAATCCTTTTTCTAGGTTTAAAAAATTGTATCCTTTTAGCTGTGTCCAATTTAGAGCTTTAGGAAAAAGTCCCTAAGGTTGATGGAGCTATTTCTACTCTTGTTAAATGTACTACTATTCCTATGGAAGGTAGTACTTCTTTTAAGAATCCCTTGGATAGGAAGAATGAATTGTATCTTAGGAAGGCATATTTACATACTGGCTATATTCTTAGGCCTGCTATTTCTATAGCTGATGTTGCTGCTGCTTCAACTTTTTGGGTGGACTGTCTACCACAGCAATTATCAGATCCTGATTTGTCTAGCATTGTTCTTTTACTTCAACACGCTAATCATTTAATTTATTATGCTATATTTGATATTATTTAGATTGATATTAAATCTAAGTCTTTAGCTATTCTATCTAAAAGAGCTTTATGGCTTAAATCATGGGATGCTGATATGGTGTCTAAATCTAGATTGCTATCTTCATCTTTTCAGGGTAATAATTTATTTGGTTCTCAATTGGATTCTATTATCTCCACTATCACTTGGGGTAAGGGAGTTTTTGTGCCTCAAGATAAGAAATCTAAGGGTAAATTTAAAGCTCACAATCGTTTTCGTTCCTTTCATCAGACTAAGGTACAAAAAAACACTCCTTCCCCTAAGGCTTCCAATTGGAGACCATCCACGAATTGGAATATATCCAAGCCTTATAAGAAACCAAATACAGCCCCTAAGTCTGCATGAAGGTGTGGCCCTCAAACCAGTTCAAATGGTGGGGGTTTGATTGAAATTGTTTCAAGACATTTGGGCAGATTCTGTCAAAAATCAGTGTATTCAGGATATAGTTTCTCAGAGGTATCAAATCGGTTTCAGAATAAGGCCTTCCCATGGGAAGATTCTTTCCCATGTTCCAACAAACGCTGTGAAGGCTCAGGCTATTCTGAAGTGTGTCAGAGGTGATTGTTCCTGTTCCTCTACAGGAACAGGGTTTGGGTTTTTATTCAAATCTATTCATTGTCCTAAAGAAGGAAGATTCATTCAGACCAATTCTGGATCTGAAAACTTTAAATAGTTTTGTAAGAGTCCCAACTTTCAAGATGGTGACTATAAGGACTATTCTGCCTTTTGTTCAGCAAGGTCATTTCATGTCCACAATAGACTTACAGGACGCTTATCTTCATATTCTGATTCACCCAGACCACTATCGGTTTCTGAGATTCTCTTTTCTAGACAAGCATTACCAATTTGTCGCTCTTCCATTATCAACAGCTCCGAGAATCTTTTCAAAGGGTCTCGGTGCCCTTTTATCTGTAATCAGAGAGCAGGGTATTGTGGTGTTTCCTAATTTGGTCGATATCTTGGTACTAGCTCAATCTTTTCATTTAGCAGAATCTCACATGAAACAACTTGTGTCGTTTCTTCAAAGACATGGTTGGAGGATCAATTTACAAAAGAGTTTCTTGATTCCTCAGACAAAGGCAGACAAAGGTCACCTTTTTAGGTTTCCAGAAAGATTGTGTCCATGACTCTTTCTTTGATGGATACGAGACGAATGAAGTTAGTGTTAGCTTGTCTAAACCTTCAGTCTCTATCATTCCCTTCAGTGGCTATATGCATGGAAGTTTAAGGTCTCATGATTGTAGCATCAGACGTGATCCCCTTTGCTCGTTTTCATATGAGACCTCTGCAGCTTTGCATGTTGCACCAATGGTGCAGGGATTATACTCAGATATCACAGTTGATATACTTAAAAGAACATGAAACCCAAAATTTTTCTTTCGTGATTTAGAAAGAGCATGTCATTTTAAACAACTTTCTAATTTACTTCTATTATCTAATTTGCTTCATTCTCTTGATATCACTTGCTGAAAAGCATATCTAGATATGCCCAGTAGCTGCTGATTGGTTGCTGCACATAGAGGCCTTGTGTGATTGGCTCACACATGTGCATTGCTATTTCTTCAACAAAGGATATCTAAAGAATTGAGCATATTAGATAAAAGAAGTAAATTGGAAAGTTGTTTAAAATTACATGCCCTATCTGAATCATGAAAGTTTAATTTTGACTAGACTGCCCCTTAACATTCAACACTCTGACTTGGTGGTTAAACCATCACCTTATTGTTCAAAGGACCTCCTCTGTTCATCCTTCCTTGACTGTGATCACAACAGATGCAAGTCTTACAGGTTGGGGAGCTGTCTGGGGGTCTCTGACAGCACAAGGGGTTTGGGAACCTCAGGAGGCGAGGTTATCAATCAATATTTTAGAACTCTGTGCTATTTTTAGAGCTCTTCAGGCTTGGCCTCTATTGAAGAGAGAACTTTATATTCAATTCCAGACAGACAATATTACTACAGTGGCAAATGTCAATCACCAACGGGGGACTCACAGACCATCAGCAATGAAAGAAGTATCTCTGATACTTTCTTGGGCGGAATCCAACTCTTGTCTAATTTCTGCGATTCATATCCCAGGAGTAGACAATTGGGAAGCAGATTGTCTCAGTCAGACTTTACATCCGGGAGAGTAGTCTCTCCATCCAGATGTTTTTTCAATTGGTACAGATGTGGGGTCCTCCAAAAATAGATCTGATGGCCTCAAGTCTAAACAAGAAGCTTCCAAGATACCTTTCCAGGTCCAAGGATCCTCAGGCGGAGATGGTAGATGCTCTAGCAGTTCCTTGGTTTTACCAACCTGCTTACATTTTTCCGCCTTTGGTTCTTCTTCCAAAGGTGATCTCCAAGATCATGATGGAACAATCTTATGTGTTTCTGATAGCTCCAGCTTGGCCTCTCAGGTTTTAGTATGCAGACCTTGTCAGGATGTCCAGTTGCAAACCTTGATCACTTCCTTTAAGGCCAGACCTTCTGTCTCAAGGGCCGTTTTTCCATCAGGATCTCAAATCTCTAAATTTGATGGCATGGAAATTGAACTCTTAGTGCATAGTCATAGAGGTTTTTCTGACTCAGTGATTAGCACTATGATACAGGCTCATAAGTCTGTTTCAAGGAAAATTTATTATTTGGGTTTGGAAAACCTATATTTCATGATGTTCAACTCATGATTATTCTTGGCATTCTTTTAGAATTCCTAGGATCTTACAGTTACTTCAGGATGGTTTGGATACGGGTTTGTCTGCTAATACTTTGAAAGGACAAATTTCTGCTCTTTGTGTTTTATTTCATAGAAATATTGCTAAACTTCATGACATTCACTGTTTTGTTCAAACTTTGATTCGTATCAAACCTGTTATTAAATTAATTTCTCCTCCTTGGAGTCTTAATTTGGTTTTTAAATCTTTACAGGCTCCTCCTTTTGAGCCTATGCATTCTTTGGATATTAAACTACTTTCTTGGAAAGTGTTATTTCGTTTGGCTATTTCTTCTGCTAGAAGTGTTTCAGAGTTGTCTGCTGTCTCTTGTGAGTCTCCTCATCTGATTTTTCATCAAGATAAATCTGTTTTGCGGGCTTCATTTACATTTTTACCTAAGGTTGTGAATTCTAACAACATTAATAGGGAACTTGTTGTTCCTTCTTTGTGTCCTAATCCTAAGAATACTCTTGAAAGGTCTTTACATTCTTTGGATGTGGTAAGAGCCTTGAAATATTATTTTGAGGCTACTAAAGATTTCAGAAAGACTTCTAGTCTATTTGTTATTTTTTTCTGACTCCAGGAAAGGCCAGAAAGCTTCTGCTATTTCTCTGGCTTCTTGGTTGAGACTTTTGATTCACAAAGCTTATTTGGAAGCGAGGCAGTCTCCGCCTTTAGAGAATTACAGCTCATTCTACTAGATCAGTTTCTACTTCTTGGCCTCTTAAGAATGAAGCTTCAGTTGATCAAATTTGCAAAACAGCAACTTGGTCTTCTTTGCATACTGGTCTTCTTTGCATACTTTTAATAAATTTTACCATTTTGATGTGTTTGCTTCTTTGGAAGCAACCTTTGGTAGAAAGGTTCTTCAGGCAGTTGTCTCAGTTTGATTCCAATGCCTTTTGATTTGAGTTTTTCTGACATTTTTAAAAAAAACGTAATTATTTTTTTGGATTTAAATTCTCAGCGGATTTAGCTGGGTTTTTTTGTGGGGGGGGGGGGGGTTTAAAATATCTTTTATTAAGAAACCAACGGTAATACAGAAAGGTAAGTAAACTCTGCATAGCAATACAGACAAATTTTTACATGTCATTTAAAACATTCAATACAAAGATTTAACTGGGCTTCCGTTCATAACAGCGATGGTGGAAGAGACTGTCCAATTGAGTTGAGTGCTTTCCCGGCAAATTATTTCGCTGGTAATCTCATGGTAGGAGCTTGTCCCTTTTGTAGGTACATAGAGTAGAGGGAGTGGGAATTTGATTACATGGAATCATTAAATACGCTTACAAAAACAAATACAGTTAGTTCCTAGCTGTTTTTGTTTTATCCCTCCCTCTCTAGTGACGTGTGGACTTACACATCTTGGGTTTTATATCCCATACGTCACTAGCTCATGGACTCTTGCCTCTTACATGAAAGAAAACATAATTTATGTAAGAACTTACCTGATAAATGCATTTCTTTCATAGTGGCAAGAGTCCATATGAGACCCACCCTATTTTTTGTGGTTATGATTTTTTTGTATAAAGCACATTATTTTTTTTCAGTTCCTCTTTTTTTGTATGCTTTTTACTCCTCACTTCTTGGCTATACGTTAAACTGAAGCATGAGTGAGGTGGGAGGTGTATTTATAGGCATTTTGAGGTTTGGGAAACTTTGCCCCCTCCAGGTAGGAAAGTATATCCCATACGTCACTAGCTCATGGACTCTTGCCACTATGAAATAAATGAATTTATTAGGTAAGTTCTTACATAAATTATGTTTTTTGGGGGGGTGTTAGTTCCACTTAAGGTGAACAATGCTTTGTTGTGCTACTTATGAAATTGTGCCAAACTGTGGACATTTTATAAAGTATTGTAGAATTTCATAGGTTTTTTTTTATCACAAACCAGTACATTTCCCCTCTCAGTAGGTTTAAGATGGCTCTACCCAGGAGCAGAAAAAGATGCACACACATGTACATGTATTCAAAGCCATTTTAACAGGTGTTAATTTCTATTACCCCACTATATTATCAGTTCTTCCAATATCATTTTCAAACTGGATTGGAACATTTATATGTATAAATGTATCAGTGGGGGGGGGGGGATACATTTTTAGCAGTAAGGTAAGAATTATATAGATAAATATATTTACAGTAATCTATCAAACGAAAGTGAAAATACAATCCACTAAAGTCGCCTTAATTTATCACTCCATTTACGGTATCCTATTTCCCATAGTAGCTACCATGCATGAGCTCTTACACCATACCCTTTGTATAGTCAACATTAGGTGTTGTCCTCTTGTTTATTCAATCTTTTTCAAAGCCATAGAATAAAAAAAAAAACCTCTTCTATCCTCAATCTTCCTTTTTAGCTTCTTCAGGGTTTTTCTAGGACTCCTCTGTGACAATATACACTTGTGTGAGACTGCATCTGAATTTTATATAGTTTTTACTTATTAGTTCAGTAACTTTATAATCTGAATTGTGGTGTAGGGAGGGTAAAAACAAAGAATTATAGCCTTAATCAAGATTAAATAAAAAATGGGACAGTGTTGGATTGTGGAACCTACTATGGACTTGGGGTTCTTGTATTTAAGTAGTGATTATTGATGGAAAGTTTCATGGATAGCACTATTAGGTTAGGGCGTCCACCATAGCAGGGGGTTTCCCTTTGGTGAGGGGGATGTTTGGTTAACAGTATGGGGGTTAATAATGCAGGTGTGTCAGGAAGGAGTTAATATAACAGGATTTGTTAGCTAGATTTTTAATGATGTAAGATTGCCAGGTGGGGGTTAATACAATTAGAGAATCAGTTCATTAAAGCATGATGAGGAAGTGAAAGGTTTAGCAAGTGTTTATTTTAAAGGGAAAACATTTTCTCTAAGTCCTGTACTGTTTATTTTGTTTGTTTTTTAAAACAAAACACACAAGCAAAGCACTACAATGCATTTAGAAACATTCTGTTTCTTTCATGTAATTGGCAAGAGTCCATGAGCTAGTGACGTATGGGATATACATTCCTACCAGGAGGGGCAAAGTTTCCCAAACCTCAAAATGCCTATAAATACACCCCTCACCACACCCACAATTCAGTTTTACAAACTTTGCCTTCCATGGAGGTGGTGAAGTAAGTTTGTGCTAGATTTCTACGTTGATATGCGCTTCGCAGCAGGCTGAACCCCGGTTTTCCTCTGAGTGCAGTGACTGTCAGAGGGATGTGAGGAGAGTATTGCCTATTTGAATACCATGGTCTTCCTCTAGGGGATCTATTTCATAGGTTCTCTGTTATCGGTCATAGAGATTTCTACTCCTACCTCCCTTTTCAGATCGACGATATACTCATATACCATTACCTCTACTGATTCTCGTTTCAGTACTGGTTTGGCTATCTACTATATGTAGATGAGTGTCTTTGGGTAAGTAAGTCTTATTTCTATTCATGACACTCTAAGCTATGGTTGGGCACTTTATATGTAAAGTTCTAAATATATGTGTTAAACTTCTATTTGCCATGATTCAGGATAATCAGCATTCCTTCTTTCAGACTGTCAGTTTAATTTTTTTGGGAAAATGCATATGAATTATATTTTTTCTTACCTTAAAAATTTCAATTTTCAATTGACTTTTTTTCTAAATTGCGGGCTGTTAGGCTCGCGGGTGCAGAAAATGCTTCAATTTATTGCGTCATGCTTGGCGCGAGACTTTTTGGCGCAAAAATGTCGTCATTTCCAGTGTCATAGTTGACGCCGGAAGTTTTCACTTGATTACGTCATTTTTTGACGTATGTGTGTTGTGGACGTTTTACTTGTGGGCATTATACTTGGCGCCAAAAATGTGGGCGTCATACTTGGCGCCAGTTTTTCTCACATTATTTCAGTCTCACTTTTTAGTTGCTTCTGGTTTCTAGAGGCTTGTTTTGTTTTGCATTTTTTCCCATTCCTGAAATTGCCATTTAAGGAATTTGATAATTTTGCTTTATATGTTGTTTTTTCTATTACATATTGCAAGATGTCACTACCTGACCCTGGATCAGAATCTACTTCTGGAAAGACGCTGCCTGATGTCGGTTCTACCAAAGCTAAGTGCATTTGTTGTAAACTTTTGGTAACTGTTCCTCCGGCTGTAGTTTGTGTTAGTTGTCATGATAAACTATCAAACGCAGATAATATTTCCATTAGTAATAATCCATTACCTGTTGTTGTTCCTTCAACATCTAATGTTCAGGATGTTCCTGTTAATGTAAAAGAATTTGTTTCTAATTCTATTTGGAAGGCTCTGTCTGTTATTCCTCCTTCTAGTAAACGTAAGAGGTCTTTTAAAACTTCTCATATTTCAGATGAAGTTTTAAATGACAGTCATCATTCTGACTTATCTATTTCTGATGAGGAACTATCTGGTTCAGAAGATTCTGCCTCAGATATTGACACTGATAAATCTTCATATTTGTTTAAGATGGAGTTTATTCGTTCTTTACTTAAAGAACTGTTGATTGCATTAGATATGGAGGAGTCTAGTCCTCTTGATATTAAAACTAATAAGCGTTTAAATTCAGTTTTTAAACCTCATGTAGTTATTCCAGAAGTTTTTCCAGTTCCTGATGCTGTTTCAGAAGTAATTTCTAGTGATTGAAATATTCTGGGTACTTCATTTACTCCTTCTCCAAGGTTTAAGAAATTGTACCCGTTGCCATCTGATAGATTAGAGTTTTGGGGAAAAATCCCAAAGTTGATGGGGCTATCTCTACTCTTGCTAAACGTACTACTATTCCTATGGCATATAGTACTTCTTTTAAGGATCCTTTAGATAGGAAGCTTGAATCCTTTCTAAGGAAGGCTTATTTATGTTCAGGTAATCTTCTTAGACCTGCTATTTCTTTGGCTGATGTTGCTGCAACTTCCACTTTCTGGTTGGAGGCTTTAGCGCAACAAGTGTCACACCATAATGCTTATAGCATTGTTAAACTTCTTCAACATGCTAATAACTTTGTTTGTGATGCCATTTTCGATATCATTAGAATTGATGTCAGGTATATGTCTTTAGCTATTTTAGCTAGAAGAGCTTTATGACTTAAGTCTTGGAATGCAGATATGACTTCTAAGTCAAAGTTGCTTTCTCTTTCTTTCCAAGGTAATAAATTATTTGGTTCTCAGTTAGATTCAATAATTTCAACTGTTACTGGGGGGAAGGGAGCCTTTTTGCCTCAGGACAAAAAATCTAAAGGTAAATATAGGGCTGCTAATCGTTTTCATTCCTTTCGTCAGAATAAGGAACAAAAGCCTGATCCTTCCCCTAAAGGAACAGTTTCCGTTTGGAAACCTCCAGTATGGAATAAATCCAAGCCTTTTAGAAAGTCAAAACCAGCTCCCTAATCCGCATGAAGGTGCGGCCCTCATTCCAGCACAGCTGGTAGGGGGCAGGTTACGATTTTTTAAAGATGTTTGGATCAATTCGATTCAAAGTCTTTGGATTCAGAACATTGTTTCACAAGGGTACAGAATAGGTTTCAAGGTAAGACCACCTGTGAGAAGATTTTTTTTCTCACGCATTCCAGTAAACCCAGTATAGGCTCAGGCATTTCTGAAATGTGTTTCAGACCTAGAGTCGGCTGGGGTAATTGTGCCAGTTCCAGTTCTGGAACGGGGTCTGGGGTTTTACTCAAATCTGTTCATTGTACCAAAGAAGGAGAATTCCAGTTCTGGATCTAAAAATATTGAATCATTATGTAAGGATACCAACATTCAAAATGGTGACTATAAGGACTATTCTGCCTTTTGTTCAGCAAGGGCATTATATGTCTACAATAGACTTACAGGATGCATATCTTCATATTCCTATCCATCCAGATCACTATCAGTTTCTGAGATTCTCTTTTCTAGACAAGCATTACCAGTTTGTTGCTCTTCCGTTTGGCCTAGCAACAGCTCCAAGGATCTTTTCAAAGGTTCTCGGTGCCCTTCTCTCTGTAATCAGAGAACAGGGTACTGCGGTATTTCCTTATTTGGACGATATCTTGGTACTTGCTCAGTCTTTACATTCTGCAGAATCTCATACGAATCAACTTGTGTTGTTTTTTCAAAGACATGGTTGGAGGATCAATTTACCAAAGAGTTCCTTGATTCCTCAGACAAGGGTAACCTTTTTGGGTTTCCAAATAGATTCAGTGTCCATGACTTTGTCTCTAACAGAAAAGAGACGTCTGAAATTAGTTTCAGCTTGTCGAAACCTTCAGTCTCAATCATTCCCTTCGGTAGCTTTGTGCATGGAAATTCTGTATCTCATGACTGCTGCATCAGACGCGATCCCTTTTGCTCGTTTTCACATGAGACCTCTCCAGCTTTGTATGCTGAACCAATGGTGCAGGGATTATACAAAGATATCACAATTAATATCCTTAAATCCCAATGTTCGATCTTCTCTGACTTGGTGGTTGGATCACCATAGTTTAATTCAAGGGGCCTCTTTTGTTCGTCCAACCTGGACTGTGATCTCAACAGATGCGAGTCTTTCAGGTTGGGGAGCTGTATGGGGATCTCTGACAGCGCAGGGGGTTTGGGAATCTCAGGAGGCGAGATTACCAATCAACATTTTGGAACTCCGTGCGATTTTCAGAGTTCTTCAGTTCTGGCCTCTTCTGAAGAGAGAATCGTTTATTTGTTTTCAGACAGACAATGTCACAACCGTGGCATATGTCAATCATCAAGGGGGGACTCACAGTCCTCAGGCTATGAAAGAAGTATCTCGGATACTTGTATGGGCGGAATCCAGCTCCTGTCTAATTTCTGCGGTTCATATCCCAGGTATAGACAATTGGGAAGCGGATTATCTCAGTCGCCAGACGTTACATCCGGGCGAATGGTCTCTTCACCCAGAGGTATTTCTTCAGATTGTTCAAATCTGGGGACTTCCAGAAATAGATCTGATGGCCTCTCATCTAAACAAGAAACTTCCCAGGTATCTGTCCAGATCCAGGGATCCTCAGGCGGAAGCGGTGGACGCGTTGTCACTTCCTTGGAATTATCAACCTGCTTATATCTTTCTGCCTCTAGTTCTTCTTCCAAAAGGGATTTCCAAAATCCTAATGGAGCGTTCGTTTGTACTGCTGGTGGCTCCAGCATGGCCACACAGGTTTTGGTATGCGGATCTCGTTCGGATGGCCAGTTGCCAACCTTGGACACTTCCGTTAAGGCCAGACCTTCTATCTCAGGGCCCATTTTTCCATCAGGATCTCAAATCATTAAATTTGAAGGTATGGAGATTGAACGCTTAATACTTAGTCATAGAGGTTTCTTTGATTCAGTGATTAATACTATGTTACAGGCTCGTAAATCTGTGTCTAGAAAGATCTATTACCGAGTCTGGAAGACTTACATTTCTTGGTGTTCTTCACATAAATTCTCTTGGCATTTTTTTAGAATTCCTAGAATTTTACAGTTTCTTCAGGATGGTTTGCAAAAAGGTTTGTCTGCAAGTTCCTTGAAGGGACAAGTCTCTGCTCTTTCTGTACTTTTTCACAGAAAGATTGCTAATCATCCTGATATTCATTGTTTTGTACAGGCTTTGGTTCGTATTAAGCCTGTCATTAAGTCAATTTCTCCTCCTTGGAGTCTTAATTTGGTTCTGAGGGTTTTACAGGCTCCTCTGTTTGAACCTATGCATTCTCTGGATATTAAATTACTTTCTTGGAAAGTTTTATTCCTTTTGGCCATCTCTTCTGCTAGAAGAGTTTCTGAGTTATCTGCTCTTTCTTGTGAATCTCCTTTTCTGATTTTTCATCAGGATAAGGCAGTGTTGCGGACTTCATTTAATTTTTTCCTAAAGTTGTGAATTCTAACAACATTAGTAGAGAAATTGTTGTCCCTTCTTTGTGTCCTAATCCTAAGAATTCTCTGGAGAGATATTTACATTCTTTGGATGTAGTTAGAGCTTTGAAATATTATGTTGAAGCTACTAAAGATTTCAGGAAGACTTCTAGTCTATTTGTTGTCTTTTCTGGTTCTAGGAAAGGTCAGAAGGCTTCTGCCATTTCTTTGGCATCTTGGTTAAAGTCTTTGATTCATCATGCTTATGTGGAGTCGGGTAGTTCCCCGCCTCAAAGGATTACGGCTCATTCTACTAGATCAGTTTCTACTTCCTGGGCTTTTAAGAATGAAGCTTCGGTTGATCAGATTTGCAAAGCAGCAACTTGGTCTTCTTTGCATACTTTTACTAAATTCTACCATTTTTATGTTTTTTCTTCTTCTGAAGCAGTTTTTGGTAGAAAACTTCTTCAGGCAGCTGTTTCAGTTTGATTCTTCTGCTTATAATTTCAGTTTTATTTCATGAGCTAGTGACGTATGGGATATACATTCCTACCAGGAGGGGCAAAGTTTCCCAAACCTCAAAATGCCTATAAATACACCCCTCACCACACCCACAAATCAGTTTTACCAACTTTGCCTCCCATGGAGGTGGTGAAGTAAGTTTGTGCTAGATTCTACGTTGATATGCGCTTAGCAGCAGGCTGGAGCCCGGTTTTCCTCTCAGAGTGCATTGAATGTCAGAGGGATGTGAAGAGAGTATTGCCTATTTGAATTCAATGATCTCCTTCTACGGGATCTATTTCATAGGTTCTCTGTTATCGGTCGTAGAGATTCATCTCTTACCTCCCTTTTCAGATCGACGATATACTCTTATATATACCATTACCTCTACTGATTCTCGTTTCAGTACTGGTTTGGCTTTCTACTACATGTAGATGAGTGTCCTGGGGTAAGTAAGTCTTATTTTCTGTGACACTCTAAGCTATGGTTGGGCACTTTTATATAAAGTTCTAAATATATGTGTTTAAACATTTATTTGCCTTGATTCAGGATGTTCAATATTCCTTATTTCAGACAGTCAGTTTCATTATTTGGGATAATGCATTTGAATAATAAATTTTTCTTACCTTAAAATTTGACTTTTTTTCCTGTAGGCTGTTAGGCTCGCGGGGGCTGAAAATGCTTTATTTTATTGCGTCATTCTTGGCGCAGACTTTTTTGGCGCCAAAAAATTTCGTAGTCATTTCCGCGGTAATGCTTGTCACCGGAAGTTGTTTGTATGTGCGTCATTTTTTTTCACGTTTTTTGCACCAAAGATGTCGGCATCGCCGGATGTGGCATCATTTTTGGCGCCAAAGCATTTAGGCACCAAATAATGTGGGCGTCTTTTTTGGCGCTAAAAAATATGGGCGTCATTTTTGTCTCCACATTATTTAAGTCTCATTGTTTATTTGCTTCTGGTTGCTAGAAGCTTGTTCACTGGCATTTTTCCCATTCCTGAAATTGTCATTTAAGGAATTTGATAAATTTTGCTTTATATGTTATTTTTTCTATTACATATTGCAAGATGTCTCAGATTGACCCTGGATCAGAAGCTACTTCTGGAAATTCGCTGCCTGATGCTGGATCTACCAAAGTTAAGTCCATTTGTTGTAAACTTGTGGTAACTGTTCCTCCGGCTGTTGTTTGTGATGAATGTCATGATAAACTTGCTAATGCAGTTAATATTTCCTTTAGTAATGTTCCATTACCTGTTGCTGTTCCATCAACATCTAATACTCAGGGTGTTCCTGTTAACATAAGAGATTTTGTTTCTAAATCTATTAGGAAGGCTATGTCTGTTTATTCCTCCTTCCAGTAAACGTAAAAAGTCTTTTAAAACTTCTCATTTATCAGATGAATTTTTAAATGAACATCATCATTCTGATTCTGTTTCTGATGATGATTTCTCTGGTTCAGAGGATTCTGTTTCAGAAATTGACACTGATAAATCTTCATATTTATTTAAAATGGAATTTATTCGTTCTTTACTTAAAGAAGTCTTAATTGCATTAGAAATAGAGGAATCTGGTCCTCTTGATACTAAATCTAAATGTTTAAATACGGTTTTTAAACCTCCTGTAGTTATTCCGGAAGTTTTTCCCGTCCCTGATGCTATTTCTGAAGTAATTTCCAGGGAATGGAATAATCTGGGTAATTCTTTTACTCCTTCTAAAAGGTTTAAGAAATTGTATCCTGTGCCATCTGACAGATTAGAGTTTTGGGACAAAATCCCTAAAGTTGATGGGGCTATCTCTACTCTTGCTAAACGTACTACTATTCCTACGGCAGATAGTACTTCTTTTAAGGATCCTTTAGATAGGAAAATTGAATCCTTTCTAAGGAAAGCTTATTTATGTTCAGGTAATCTTCTTAGGCCTGCTATATCTTTGGCGGATGTTGCTGCAGCTTCAACTTTCTGGTTGGAGGCTTTAGCACAACAAGTAACAGATCATAATTCTCATAGCATTGTTAATCTTCTTCAACATGCTAATAACTTTATTTGTGATGCCATCTTTGATATCATTAGGGTTGATATCAGGTATATGTCTTTAGCTATTTTAGCTAGAAGAGCTTTATGGCTTAAAACTTGGAATGCTGATATGTCTTCTAAGTCTACTTTGCTTTCCCTTTTTTTCCAAGGTAATAAATTGTTTGGTTCACAGTTGGATTCTATTATTTCAACTGTTACTGGGGGGAAAGGAACTTTTTTACCACAGGATAAAAAAATCTAAAGGTAAATATAGGGCTGCTAATCGTTTTTGTTCCTTCCTCTACAGGAACGGTTTCTGTTTGGAAACCATCTCCAGTCTGGAATAAATCCAAGCCTTTTAGAAAGCCAAAGCCAGCTCCCAAGTCCACATGAAGGTGCGGCCCTCATTCCAGCCCAGCTGGTAGGGGGCAGATTACGTTTTTTCAAAGAAATTTGGATCAATTTGATTCACAATCTTTGGATTCAGAACATTGTTTCACAAGGGTACAGAATAGGTTTCAAGATAAGGCCTCCTGCAAGAAGATTTTTTCTTTTTCACGTTCCAATAAATCCAGTGAAGGCTCAAGCGTTTCTGAAATGTGTTTCAGATCTAGAGTTGGCTGGAGTAATTGTGCCGGTTCCAGTTCTGGAACAGGGTCTGGGGTTTTACTCAAATCTATTCATTGTACCAAAGAAGGAGAATTCCTTCAGACCAGTTCTGGATTTAAAAATATTGAATCGTTATGTAAGAATACCAACATTCAAAATGGTAACTATAAGGACTATTCTGCCTTTTGTTCAGCAAGGGTATTATATGTCCACAATAAATTTACAGGATGCATATCTGCACATTCCGATTCATCCAGATCATTTTCAGTTTCTGAGATTCTCTTTTCTAGACAAGCATTACAAGTTTGTGGCTCTGCCGTTTGGCCTAGCAACAGCTCCAAGGATTTTTACAAAGGTTCTCGGTGCCCTGCTATCTGTAATCAGAGAACAGGGTATTGTGGTATTTCCTTATTTGGACGATATCTTGGTACTTGCTCAGTCTTCACATTTAGCAGAATCTCATACGAATCGACTTGTATCGTTTCTTCAAGAACATGGTTGGAGGATCAATTTACCAAAGAGTTCATTGATTCCTCAGACAAGGGTAACCTTTTTAGGTTTCCAGATAGATTCAGTGTCCATGACTCTGTCTTTGACGGACAAGAGACGTCTGAAATTGGTTTCAGCTTCTCGAAACCTTCAGTCTCAATCATTCCCTTTGGTAGCCTTATGCATGGAAATTCTAGGTCTTATGACTGCTGCATCGGACGCGATCCCCTTTGCTTGTTTTCACATGCGACCTCTTCAGCTTTGTATGCTGAACCAGTGGTGCAGGGATTATACAAAGATATCTCAATTAATATCTTTAAAACCGATTGTACGACACTCTCTGACGTGGTGGACAGACCACCATCGTTTAGTTCAGGGGGCTTCTTTTGTTCTTCCAACCTGGACTGTGATCTCAACAGATGCAAGTCTGACAGGTTGGGGAGTTGTATGGGGGTCTCTGACAGCGCAGGGGGTTTGGGAATCTCAGGAGGCGAGATTACCAATCAACATTTTGGAACTCCGTGCGATTTTCAGAGCTCTTCAGTCGTGGCCGCTTCTAAAGAGAGAGTCGTTCATTTGTTTTCAAACGGACAATGTCACAACCGTGGCATATGTCAATCATCAAGGAGGGACTCACAGTCCTCTGGCTATGAAAGAAGTATCTCGAATACTTGCATGGGCGGAATCCAGCTTCTGTCTAATTTCTGCGGTTCACATCCCAGGTATAGACAATTGGGAAGCGGATTATCTCAGTTGCCAGACTTTACATCCGGGCGAATGGTCTCTTCACCCAGAGGTGTTTCTTCAGATTGTTCAAATCTGGAGACTTCCAGAAATAGATCTGATGGCTTCTCATCTAAACAAGAAGCTTCCCAGGTATCTGTCCAGATCCAGGGATCCTCAGGCGGAAGCAGTGGATGCATTGTCACTTACTTGGAAGTATCATCCTGCCTATATCTTTCCGCCTCTAGTTCTTCTTCCAAGAGTGATTTCCAAGATTCTAAAGGAGCGTTCGTTTGTTCTGCTGGTGGCTCCAGCATGGCCTCACAGGTTTTGGTATGCGGATCTTGTTCGGATGGCTACTTGCCAACCGTGGACTCTTCCGTTAAGACCAGACCTTCTATCGCAAGGTCCTTTTTTCCATCAGGATCTCAAATCATTAAATTTGAAGGTATGGAGATTGAACGCTTGATTCTCAGTCATAGAGGTTTCTCTGACTCCGTAATTAATACTATGTTACAGGCTCGTAAATCTGTGTCTAGGAAGATATATTATCGAGTCTGGAAGACTTACATTTCTTGGTGTTCTTCTCATCATTTTTCTTGGCATTCTTTTAGAATTCCTAGAATTTTTCAGTTTCTCCAGGATGGTCTGGATAAAGGTTTGTCTGCAAGTTCCTTGAAAGGACAAATTTCTGCTCTTTCTGTGTTGTTTCACAGAAAGATTGCTAATCTTCCTGATATTCATTGTTTTGTTCAGGCTTTGGTTCGTAGAAAACCTGTCATTAAGTCAATTTCTCCTCCTTGGAGTTTGAATTTGGTTTTGGGGGCTCTTCAAGCTCCTCCGTTTGAACCTATGCATTCGCTGGATATTAAATTACTTTCTTGGAAAGTTTTGTTTCTATTGGCCATCTCTTCTGCTAGAAGAGTTTCTGAGTTATCTGCTCTTTCTTGTGAGTCTCCTTTTCTGATTTTTCATCAGGATAAGGCGGTGTTGCGAACTTCATTTAAATTTTTACCTAAGGTTGTGAATTCTAACAACTTTAGTAGAGAAATTGTGGTTCCTTCATTGTGTCCTAATCCTAAGAATTCTAAGGAAAGATCGTTGCATTCTTTGGATGTAGTTAGAGCTTTGAAATATTATGTTGAAGCTACTAAAGATTTCCTAAAGACTTCTAGTCTATTTGTTATCTTTTCCGGTTCCAGGAAAGGCCAGAAGGCTTCTGCCATTTCTTTGGCATCTTGGTTAAAGTCTTTGATTCATCATGCTTATGTTGAGTCGGATAAAACTCCGCCTCAAAGGATTACAGCTCATTCTACTAGGTCAGTTTCTACTTCCTGGGCGTTTAGGAATGAAGCTTCGGTTGATCAGATTTGCAAAGCAGCAACTTGGTCTTCTTTGCATACTTTTACTAAATTCTACCATTTTGATGTGTTTTCTTCTTCTGAAGCAGTTTTTGGTAGAAAAGTACTTCAGGCAGCTGTTTCAGTTTGATTCTTCTGCTTATATTTCAGTTTTTTTCATTATAAGATTGAAACTTTATTTTGGGGTGTGGATGGTTTTTCAGCGGAATTGGCTGTCTTTATTTTTATCCCTCCCTCTCTAGTGACTCTTGCGTGGAAGTTCCACATCTTGGGTATTCATTATCCCATACGTCACTAGCTCATGGACTCTTGCTAATTACATGAAAGAAAACATAATTTATGTAAGAACTTACCTGATAAATTCATTTCTTTCATATTAGCAAGAGTCCATGAGGCCCACCCTTTTTATGGTGGTTATGATTTTTTTGTATAAAGCACAATTATTCCAATTCCTTATTTTTTATGCTTTCGCACTTTTTTCTTATCACCCCACTTCTTGGCTATTCGTTAAACTGATTTGTGGGTGTGGTGAGGGGTGTATTTATAGGCATTTTGAGGTTTGGGAAACTTTGCCCCTCCTGGTAGGAATGTATATCCCATACGTCACTAGCTCATGGACTCTTGCTAATATGAAAGAAATGAATTTATCAGGTAAGTTCTTACATAAATTATGTTTTTCTTTGTGAGTTGTCCCTATCAACCAATTACCAGAAGAGTCTAGGGACTCATTTGTACACAATCCTTTTAGTTTCACAAGAAAACAGCTTTTACTTAACCTACACATGATAGAAAGAAACATTTTCAGTACTGTGTCCCTTTTATTGCATCTATTTTGACTTCATGGTATAGATATGCATGTAACAACCCTAAGCAGTCTACAGACCTGTCAACTGAATGGCTCCTTGTTATGGATTTTGTGAGGGGCCTTTGCGGACCAAATTAGTTTTACAGAAGCAGAATGTTTACATAATGAGCATATATGTGCATCTTCCCTGAGGTTAGATGACCTATTATCTTCAAAAAATCTGCTTGTTCTGCATCTGCCCTCAGACTACATGTAAGTTTGCACCAATCAGCTGCTTTATATGCTACAGGATCGATGTAAAAGGTGCTATTGGGCTTAAAAAAATAAAAGTGAAATATATGTAGTTTTATATTAATGGTTGAGCTCCAATTTCCTTAATAATGTGCGTGATATACTCTTTATATAGATGTAAGTATATTAAGTTCTTATATGGTGAAGTTACTGTACGTTATTTTGATGTGTATGTTTGTGTGTGTCTTTTGTTTAGCTTAATGAGAAATGTTTCATTGCTACTTCTGTGACTGCAATCTCCTTACACAAGCATATACTTTAATTGCAGTGCTGCACCAATACCGACACATCTTAGGACTGTGGCAGCCTGACATTGGGCCTTATGGGGGTCTTCTTAATGTGGTGGTAAGTGGCAATCTGAAGTCCGTCTGATAGCATCATGCAGAATCACTGACAGAGAGATTATAGCATCGGCTTCACAGGTTTCACATTCAGGAACAGTTATTTCAGTGGCATGGTGTGTGTACTTAGTAAACATATTTGTAACTGTGCTCTCCATTTACCATAAACAATGTATCATAATAGTATAAGGTCTGGCCTTACATAAGCAAGATGTCTGGCTTAATTATCTTAAAGGGACAGTCACCTCCAACATTTTTATTGTTTAAAAAGATAGATAATCCTTTTAATACCCATTCCCTAGTTTTCCAGAGCCAACATGGTTATATTAATATATTTTTAACCTTTGTGATTACCTTGTGTCTAAGCCTCTTTTGACACCCCCCTATTTATTTATTATATATTGACTTGCATTTTAGCCAATCAATGCAGTGTCATTCACAACCCACAGGCGTGAGCACAATGTTATTTATATGGCACACATGAATTAGCAGTCTTCTGTTGTGAAAAGCAAATAAAAAGCATGTGATTAGAAACAGGCAGAAATTTAGAGGTTTAAATGTTATAAAGTATATTAATATAACAATGTTGGTTGTGCAAAGCTGGGGAATGGGTAGTAAAGGCATTATCTATCTTTTTAAACATTAACAATTTTGGTGTTAACTGTCCCTTTTAACAAACAGACATTTTAAAGGGACAGTGTTCTGTAAAATATTTTCTCCTTTAATCTGTTCCCAATGCTCCATTTTTACCTGCTTACAAATAGTTGTTACTTCAGGGTTGTCATTTTAAATAGTTGATTTTCCTGTTAAAACTTTCTACTGTTCTAAAAATTTAAATACTGCAGTAGTGGCTACAGAAAAGCTATGTAAACATGAAACATAAGAAGCAATCAACTTCCTAGTGTGGGTGGGAGGAAGAAAACCCCCAGCTCTTTTTAAAAGTTGTTCCTGCACCATTTTTTACAAATGCATTATTTATAGCACCCAAGCCTGCAAATAATTCCTTAGCAATGTATTATAGCTGTCACTGGCAGCTAAGGCGTCAATTCAGGATATCCATATGTCATTCTAACAGATTTCTAAATGAGTCTCTCTTATTTCCCAAAAGGCTTATCCAGCTGTAGTGCTTGTGCATACTCTAGTGTTCTATCATTTTATCTCAGACATTTCGCTTTGTTTATTTGTGTGTAACTGTAATTGCACATAATTATGCATGTACAGCTTGCATTGCATTCGCATCAGTAAATACTTGTTTACAGTCACAGCTGCGTCTTCCAGATAACACTGCTGCTTGAACCCAGCCCAAAGGAAAATGGGTGCTATTTTCGGAGTAAGCTGTACAGCAGAAGGGGTGATGCAAAGAAAGCACAGTGCTTTTTAGTTTGTGCTATTGACAAATAAAACATTTAGAAACAATATCTGATTTCTTTCATGTAATTAGCAAGAGTCCATGAGCTAGTGACGCATGGGATATACATTCCTACCAGGAGGGGCAAAGTTTCCCAAACCTTAAAATGCCTATAAATACACCCCTCACCACACCCTCAATTCAGTTTTACAAACTTTGCCTCCCATGGAGGTGGTGAAGTAAGTTTGTGCTAGATTCTACGTTGATATGCGCTTCGCAGCAGGCTGGAGCCCGGTTTTCCTCTCAGCGTGCAGTGAATGTCAGAGGGATGTGAGGAGAGTATTGCCTATTTGAATACAATGGTCTTCTTCTACGGGATCTATTTCATAGGTTCTCTGTTATCGGTCGTAGAGATTTCTTCTCTTACCTCCCTTTTCAGATCGACGATATACTCTTATATACCATTACCTCTACTGATTCTCGTTTCAGTACTAGTTTGGCTATCTACTATATGTAGATGAGTGTCTTAGGGTAAGTAAGTCTTATTTTATTATGACACTCTAAGCTATGGTTGGGCACTTTATATGTAAAGTTCTAAATATATGTGTTTAAACTTATATTTGCCATGATTCAGGATAATCAGTATTCCTTCATTCAGACTGTCAGTTTCATTATTTGGGATAATGCATATGAATAAATATTTTTTTCTCACCTTGAAAATTTTCAATTTGACTTTTTTCCCTGCGGGCTGTTAGGCTTGCGGGGGCAGAAAATGCTTCAATTTATTGCGTCATTCTTGGCGCAAACTTTTTTGGGCGCAAAATTTTGTCATTTCCCACGCCATAGTTGACGCCGGAAGTTTGTTCGTTGTTACATCATTTTTTGACGCATGTGTGTTCAGACTTTTTTTGCGCCAAAAAATGTGGGCGTCGTTTTCGGCGTCAGAGGACGTGGCGTCATACTTGGCGCCAAAAAATATGGGCGTTGTACTTGGCGCCAATAATGTGGGTGTCATACTTGGCGCCAAAAATGTGGGCGTCATACTTGTTCACTTTCTCTCACATTATTTAAGTCTCACCTTTTTTGTTGCTTCTGGTTGCTAGAAGCTTGTTTGTTTTGCATTTTTTTCCCATTCCTGAAACTGTCATTTAAGGAATTTGATAATTTTGCTTTATATGTTGTTTTTTTCTATTACATATTGCAAGATTTTCCATACACTGTTCCTGGATCAAAACATACTGAGGGATTCCTGTTGACTGAGATCAGTCCTACCAAAGCTAAGTTCATTTATTTTAAATGTTATGAATGTTTATCTTTAGCTATGGTTTGTAATAAGTTATCATGATAAACTTTTACATGCAGAATCCATTAGTATTTATGCTTTATATATTGCAAATTCTTTTTACATCTTATGTACAAGATATACTTAGAAATTTATAAGAATTTTTTTTATTCTATTTTAAAGGCTTTGTCTGACATCCCGCCTTCTAATAAATTTTTAGGTCTTTTTCAAACTTCTTTTTTAGTTGATGAAGTTTCAAATGACCAACAACATAATGAATTATCCTTCTCTGATGGTGTTTTTTTCTCATTCAGAATTTTTCTTCATCAGATATTGACACTAACAAATTTACTTTTTTATTTTTTAATAGAGTACATTTGTTCTTGTTCAAAAGGTGTTGATTATTTTGGATATTGAAGTAACTAGTTCTTTGGATTAAAGACTAGCTAAACATTTAAATTCTGCTTATTTATCTTCAGAGGTTTTTTCCAGTTCCTGATACTAGGGAATGGAATAGGCTGAGATTTTTCTTTAAATCCTTCTTTAAGGTTTTTAAATTGTATTCTTTGCCGGCAGTTAGTTTTGAGGAAAGATTCCCCAAGTTAATGGGGCTATCTCTTCTCCTGCTAAATTTACTATTATTCTTATAGCAAATAGTATTTATTTTTTTCCTTCAGATGGTTGTTTCTTATTTAAGGAAAATTATTTTCAGGTACTTTTCTTAGACCTGTAATTTATTTGGCTGATGTTGCAATTGCTTCATCTTTCTGGTTGGATACTTTAAGATCAAGTATTGGATTATGATTTGTTTAGCATTGTTAAAAGGACAAATCTACTACTCATTTGAGGTTCAGACTAAGTGCTTTTGCATTGTCTTGTTTTCTTGCATTTGTTGATTGTGCAAGTCCAGTGTGTTGACTGGTCCTTTAACTTAATTAACATGCTAATAATTTCAATTGTGTTGTCATTTTATTAAATATTTTCGCAAATGAGGTTTAATCTATGTCTTTAGCTATTTTAGCTAGACTAACTTTGTGATTTTAATCTTGAAATGCTAATTTGATTTCTAAAATCTATATTTCTTTTTTTCCAAGATAATCAATTATTTGGCTCATAATTGGATTCAATTCTTTAACTGTTACTATGGGCTTCAAGATTGAGTTCTAAGACTAAAACTTTAAGCTTATATTAGTTTTCTGTTCTTACTAAAGAATGGAGTCCTGAATTCTTTCCCAAGTAACGTGTTTATAATTGGAAGTTTTTTCTTCATTCAATTAAGCCTTTTTAAAGTCAGCTCCCCAAATTTGCATGTAGGTGCGGTTCTTATTCCAGCTTGGCTGGTAAGGGGCAGGTTGAGACTTTTTTGAAATTTGTTTGGTTCTATTCGGTCCAAACTTCTTAGACTTTGGGTATAGAATAGGATTCAGAGTAAAACCATCTGTGAGAAGTCTTTTTTCTCTATCGTATTCCAGCTATTTCAGTAAGACTAACTTTTTCCTGAAGTGTATTCAGACTTATATGTTTTGGGTACTGGTGAAGCATGGCTGGTCACCCGTTGGGGCTCAAGCGCTGCTCAGACCCTGGAGTCTTCTGGGGTATTTATTCCAGTTCCCATTTCTAGGAACTGGGTTTTGGGGTTTTATTCAAGACTATTCATTGTTCCAAAGATAGAAAATCTTTTTGAATTGTCATATAAGTGTACCATTTTTTAGAATGGAGTTTATATGGTCTATTCTGCCTTTTTGGTCAGTGATGGCATTATTTGTTTACAATAGATGCATATCTTCATTTTCTGTTTTCATTCAGATTATTTTATTTTCTGAGATTTTCTTTTTTTGACAAGTATTACTAATTTGTTGCTTTTCCTTCTGGTCTAGCGACAGCTCTAAGAATCTTTTCTAAGATTCTCAGTGTTCCTTATTTGGACGGTATGGTGGTACTGGTTCAGTCTTTTCATTCTGTGGAATCTCATACGATTCAACTTTGTTGTCTCTTCAAGACATGGTTAGAGGATCTTCTTATCAAAAGCTCCTTGATTCCTCACACAAGGGTCACCTTTTTTAGGTTTCCAGATAAATTGTGTCAATGTTTTTGTCTCTAACAAACAAGTGACAAGTTTATTGGGTTCTGTTTGTCTGAATTTTCAGTCTCTATTATTTCCTTCAAGTTGCTATATATGCATGGAAGTTTTAGGTTTTATGGCTACAGCATTGGATTCGATTCCCTTTGCTCATTTAGGAAACCTTTCCAGTTTTTTTATGCTGAATAATGGTGCAGGGATTCTAGGATATCACTTTTTATATCTTTGAATCCTAATGTTTAACTATCTTTGATTCGGTGGTTAAGATCACCATCATTTAGTTCTATAGGTCTCTTCGGTTCTTTCAACCTGGACCATGATCTGCAGATGCGTGTCTTTTAGGTTGGGAGGCTGTCTGAGGGTCTCTGTCAGCACAAGGGGTTTGGAAATTTCAGGAGGCAAGATTACCATTTCATATTTTTGGAACTCTGTGCATTCTCAGAGTTCTTCAATTTGGTTTCTTTTTGAAGAAGAGACGTTTATTGTTTTTTCAGACAGACATTGTTACAACTGTGGCGTATGTCAATCATCAGGGTGGGACTATCAGTTTTTAGGCTGTGACAGAAGTATCTTGGATATTTGCCTGGGCTAAATTCAGCTCCTATCTAATTTCTGTGGTCTTTTTCCAGGTTTAGACATTGGGAAGCGGATTATCTCTGTTAATCAAGCTTTATATCCGGGAGAATGGTCTCTTTACCCAGATATGTTTTTCAATTTTTCAGATGTGAGGGCTTCCAGTAATAGATCTGTTGGCATCTCATCTAAACAAGGATCTTCCCAGGGGCCTATTTAGGTTCAGGGATCCTCAGGCGGAAGTAGTGTATGCATTGACACTTCCTTGGAATTATCAATCTGCCTATATTTTTTCATCTCTGGTTCTTCTTTTTTAAGTGATTTTCATAATCATCAGAGAGCAATCTTTGGTGTGGCTGGTGGCTTTAGCATGGCCACACAGGTTTTGGTATATGGTTCTTGTTCGGATGTTCAGTTGCCAATCTTGGTTACTTCCATTATAGCCAGACCTTATATCTTAATTTTCATTTTTTTCATCAGGAATTCAAATTATTACTTTGATGGTATGAAAATGTAATGCTTAGTACTTAGTCATAGGAGTTTCTCTGACTCCGTAAGTAATACTATGTTGCAGGCTCGTAAATCTGTGTCTAATAGGATTTATTATCGAGTTTGGAGGATTTACATCTCATGATGCTCTTCTTATGAATTCTCTTGGCATTCTTTTAGAATTCCTAGGATTTTATAGTTTCTTCATAAGGTTTTGTCTGCATGTTCCTTGAAAGGACAAATCTTTGCTTTTCCTGTGCTGTTTCACAGTAAGAATTGCTAACTCTTTCTAATATTCTTTGTTTTGTTCAGGCTTTGGTTCGTATCAAGCCTGTCATTAAGCCAATTTCTCCTCTTTGGAGTCTTAACTTGATTCTGAAGGCTTTACAGGCTCTTCTGTTTGAGCATATGCTTTCTTGGGACATTAATTACTTTCATGGAAAGTATTGTTCTTTTTAGACATCTCTTCAACTAGAACAGTTTTCAATTATCTGTTCTTTCTTGTGAATCTCCTTGTTCTGATTTTTCATCAGGATAAGGTGGTTTTGGCTGTCCTCATTTAAATTTTCACCTAAAGTTGTGAATTCTAACAACATTAGTGGAGGAATTATTGTCTTTTCATTGTGTCTTAATCCTAAGAATTCTTTGGTAAGATTCTTACATTCTTTGGATGTGGTAAGAGTTTTTGAAATATTATGTTGAAGCTATTCAGATTTCAGACAGACTTCTAGTCTATTTGTTATCTTTTCTGGTTTTAGGAAAGGTCAGAAGGCTTCTGCCATTTCTTTGGCATCTTGGTTAAAGCTTTTGATTCATCATGCTTATTTGGAGTCGGGTTAATCCCCGTCTCAGAGGATTACGGCTCATTCTACTAGGTAAGTTTCTACTTCCTGGGCTTTTTAAGAATGAAGCTTCTGTTGTTCAGATTTGCAAAGCAATGACTTGGTCTTCTTTGCATATTTTTTTACTGAATTCTACCATTTTGATGTTTTCTCTTCTTCAGAAGCAGTTTTTGGTAGAATAGTAGTTCAGGCAGCTGTTTCAGTTTGATTCTTCTGCTTATATTTCAGTTTTTTTCATTATAAAAATTGAAACTTTTGATTGGGTAGTGGATTAATTTTTTCAGCGGAATTGGCTGTCTTTATTTTATCCCTCCCTCCCTAGTGACTCTTGCGTGGAAGTTCCATATCTTGGGTATCTGCTATCCCATACGTCACTAGCTCATGGACTCTTGCTAATTACATGAAAGAAAACATAATTTATGTAAGAACTTACCTGATAAATTCATTTCTTTCATATTAGCAAGAGTCCATGAGACCCACCCTTTTTGTGGTGGTTATGATTTTTTTGTATAAAGCACAATTATTCCAATTCCTTATTTTTGATGCTTTCGCTCCTTTCTTATCACCCCACTTCTTGGCTATTCGTTAAACTGAATTGTGGGTGTGGTGAGGGGTGTATTTATAGGCATTTTAAGGTTTGGGAAACTTTGCCCCTCCTGGTAGGAATGTATGTCCCATACGTCACTAGCTCATGGACTCTTGCTAATATGAAAGAAATGAATTTATCAGGTAAGTTCTTACATAAATTATGTTTTTTTTACTTTTGAAATGTACCAATCTACAAGCACCAATGCCTTTAAACCTTTTAGTAGATTTCCCTTGTATTGTTAAAACATAACTACAGCTTGTGCTGTTCTCTCTCTATCTCTATCTATCTATCTATCTATCTATCTCTCTATCTATCTCTCTATCTATCTCTCTATCTATCTCTCTATCTATCTCTCTATCTATTTCTCTATCTATTTCTCTATCTATTTCTCTATCTATTTCTCTATCTATCTCTCTATCTATCTCTCTATCTATCTCTCTATCTATCTCTCTATCTATCTCTCTATCTATCTCTCTATCTCTCTCTCTATCTCTCTCTCTATCTCTCTCTCTCTCTATCTCTCTCTCTCTCTATCTATCTATCTATCTCTCTCTCTATCTATCTATCTATCTCTCTCTCTATCTATCTCTCTCTCTTTCTTTCTCTTTCTCTATCTCTATCTATCTCTCTCTCTCTCTCTATCTCTCTCTATCTCTCTCTCTCTATCTCTCTCTATCTCTATCTATCTCTCTATCTCTCTATCTCTATCTCTATCTCTCTCTCTATCTCTATCTCTATCTCTCTCACAGGTAGATGGGTTGTTCATTATTGGCTGGATGTATTTGCCACCCCATGATCCTCATGTAGATGAACCAATGAGATTGAAACCCATATTTAGAATTCATCTGATGGAGAGAAAATCAGCTACTGTGGAATGTATGTATGGACACAAAGGACCTCATACTGGGGAAATCCAGGTATGCTTCTCCAGTGTAAACATGGCTTGTTTTTTATAAACTACATCTTTGTTATCTACTTTTATAAAATGTTAAACATGATCCAAGATTCTTTCTTACAAATATGGTTTATCAGTTTTATTTAGCTGTTTCACGTGAGTCAACATTAAATGGTCAGTCAACACTAAAATTGTTATTGATTAAAAAGATAGCTAACGCCTTTACTACCCATTCCCCAGCTTTACACAACAAACATTGTTATATTAATATACTTTATAACATTTAAGCCTCTAAATGTCTGCCTGTTTCTAAGCCACTACAGACAGCCTCTTATCACAAGCTTTTTTTATTTGCTTTTCACAACAAGAGGCTAGTTCATGTGGCCCATATAGATAACACTGTGCTCTCTCTCATGGAGTTGTGGCTGACACTGCACTAATTGGCTAAGATGCAAGTCAATAGATAATAAATAGCCATGTGATCAGGTGGTTGTGAGAAGAGGCTTAAATACAAGGTAATCACAGAGGTTTATAGCATATTAATATAACCATGTGTGTTATGCAAAATGGGGGAATGGTTTATAAAGGGATTATCTATCTTTTTAAAAAATAAACATTTTGGAGGTTACTGTCCATTTAAAGGTACATGAAACCAAAAAAAATATTTTGTTATTCAGACAGCGCATACCATTTTAAAGGGACTTTGTGACTGTACATAGATGGCTCGTGTGATTGGTTCAACCATGTGAATTGCTATTTCTTCAACAAAGGATATCTAAAGAATTAAGCTAATTAGATAATAGAAGTAAATTGGAATGTTTTTTTTTAAATTGTATTCTCTATCTAAATTATGAAAGAAACATTTTGAGTTTCATGTCCCTTTAAAAAAGTTTCGAATTTACTTTGTTCCCATAATATTCTGTGTTGGAGATACCTAGGTAGGCATCTGGAGCACTATATGGCAGGAAATAATGCTAGTTGATTGAGATGAAGCACTAAAGTAGCACAGATACCAGGATGAAAAATAAAAATTTCAATTTAATATATAATCAACATCTAAAATCTGTGTTAACCTGAATAGGGACGTCTCCCTTAAAATATATCAATAAAATACAGATAGCACACTTCTAATTAAGAAGTCAAAAGCTTTGGTGGATACATTAAGTGGGGCAGAAATAAGTGGATACTGAATATTCAAACACTGTATATTATATCACTCAGAGTATATTGCATATACACCTTCTTATTGAAGATTCTAATGTCTGCACCAGTTCGTGTTGCCTGTTTAGCCTTAAAGGAAAGTTCATATCACTTTGTATATGTGTTTAACAGATGAAAGAGGTAGCTTACCAGCCACTCCTATAGAATTTCAGAACGCTGTATGACTTACAGTTACCAGCTCCTTGCCGACGTCTTCCGTGTATGTCAGTCGCTTATCCGCACCTCAAGTAGGAAAGCAAAAGGAAACTCTTCCTTGTAGTTACCAGCTAATGCTGGCATCCTCCGCTTGTTGCAATTTCTCGATCGGCAGTGGGCAGTCACGTGTATCCTGTGACGTCACTCTATTTCGAGAGTACTGAACCTGTTACAATGTAGCACGCATCGGGTATGAAGCTTTTACAGATTTACAACGGCCGTTGTGTGAAAGTTCTTGTACCCCTCGTTCACAGGGTAATAACAGATGTAAAAGCAGGGAAGTAGTCTTGAATGCGCGTTTCGCCCCACACTGGACTTTATCAAGACAGATGTAGCCTGATGCGTGCTACATTGTAGGTGCGGGTAAGCGACTGACATACGCTGAAGACGCCGGCAAGTAGCTGGTAACCGTAAATCATACAGCGTTCTGAAATTCTATAGGAGCGGCTGTTAAGCTACCTGCTTTCCATGTTTGACACACAAACACGCTGATACTACTTATCCTCAAAGGCCTTTCCTTTTAGGCCGAACAGAGTCTTCAATAAGAAGGTGTATATGCAATATACTCTGGGTAATATAATCTACAGTGTTTTTTGCTATTCAGTATCCACTTATTTCTGCCTCACTTAATGTATCCACTAAAGCTTTTGACTTCTTAATTAGAAGTGTGTTATCTGTATTTTATTGATATATTTTAAGGGAGACGTCCCTATTCAGGTTAACATACGCCTAGATTACGAGTTTTGCGCTAACAGGGGTGCGGTGCTAACGAGCAGTTTATGCTCACCGCTTACTTACAGACAGCGCTGGTATTACGGGTTTTTACAAACCCGGCGTTAACCGCAAAAAAAGTGAGCGTAGAGCAAAATTTTGCTCCACATCTCACCTCAATACCAGCGCTGCTTATGTTAGCGGTGAGCTGGTAAAACGTGCTCATGCACAATTTCCCCATAGGAATCAACGGGGAGAGCTGGCTTTTATGTCTACACCTAACACCCTAACATGAACCCGAGTCTAAACACCCCTAATCTTACACTTATTAACCCCTAATCTGCCGCCCCCGACATCGCTGACACCTACATTATATTATTAACCCCTAATCTGCTGCTCCGGACACCGCCGCCACCTACATTATACTTATGAACCACTAATCTGCTGCCCCCAACATCGCCGACACCTACATTACATTTATTAACCCCTAATCTGCCTCCCCCAATGTCGCCACAACCTACCTACACTTTTTAACCCCTAATCTGCCGCCCCCAACATTGCCACCACTATAATAATCATATTAACCCCTAAACCTAAGTCTAACCCTAACCCCCCCTAACTTAAATATAATTGAAATAAATTGAAATAAAATTACTACAATTAACTAAATAATTCCTATTTAAAAATAAATACTTACCTATAAAATAAACCCTAGGCTAGCTACAATATAACTAATAGTTACATTGTATCTAGCTTAGGTTTTATTTTTATTTCTTTCATGTAATTAGCAAGAGTCCATGAGCTAGTGACGTATGGGATATACATTCCTACCAGGAGGGGCAAAGTTTCCCAAACCTCAAAATGCCTATAAATACACCCCTCACCACACCCACAAATCAGTTTTACAAACTTTGCCTCCTGTGAGGTGGTGAAGTAAGTTTGTGCTAGATTCTACGTTGATATGCGCTCTGCAGCAGGCTGGAGCCCGGTTTTCCTCTCAGCGTGCAGTGAATGTCAGAGGGATGTGAAGAGAGTATTGCCTATTTGAATTCAATGATCTCCTTCTACGGGGTCTATTTCATAGGTTCTCTGTTATCGGTCGTAGAGCTTCATCTCTTACCTCCCTTTTCAGATCGACAATATACTCTTATATATACCATTACCTCTACTGATTCTCGTTTCAGTACTGGTTTGGCTTTCTACTACATGTAGATGAGTGTCCTGGGGTAAGTAAGTCTTATTTTTGTGACACTCTAAGCTATGGTTGGGCACTTTTATATAAAGTTCTAAATATTTGTGTTTAAACATTTATTTGCCTTGATTCAGGATGTTCAAAATTCCTTATTTCAGACAGTCAGTTTCATTATTTGGGATAATGCATTTGAATAATTCAATTTTTTCTTACCTTAAAATTTGACTTTTTTTCCCTGTGGGCTGTTAGGCTCGCGGGGGCTGAAAATGCTTCATTTTATTGCGTCATTCTTGGCGCTGACTTTTTTGGCGCAAAAATTTTGTTTGTTATTTCCGGCGTCATACGTGTCGCTGGAAGTTGCGTCATTTTTTTGACGTTTTTGCACCAAAAATGTTGGCGTTACCGGATGTGGCGTCATTTTTGTCGCTAAAAGCATTTAGGCGCCAAATAATGTGGGCGTCTTTTTTGGCGCCAAAAAATATGGGCGTCATTATTGTCTCCACATTATTTAAGTCTCATTGTTTATTTGCTTCTGGTTGCTAGAAGCTTGTTCACTGGCATTTTTTCCCATTCCTGAAACTGTCATTTAAGGAATTTGATCAATTTTGCTTTATATGTTGTTTTTTCTTTTACATATTGCAAGATGTCTCAGATTGATCCTGAATCAGAAGATACTTCTCAAAAAGCCTGCCTGATGCTGGATCTACCAAAGTTAAGTGTATTTGCTGTAAACTTGTGGTATCTGTTCCTCCAGCTGTTGTTTGTAATGAATGTCATGACAAACTTGTTAATGCAGATAATATTTCCTTTAGTAATGTTACATTACCTGTTTCTGTTCCATCAACATCTAATACTCAGAGTGTTCCTGTTAACATAAGAGATTTTGTTTCTAAATCCATTAAGAAGGCTATGTCTGTTATTCCTCCTTCTAGTAAACGTAAAAGGTCTTTTAAAACTTCTCATTTTTCAGATGAATTTTTAAATGAACATCATCATTCTGATTCTGATAATGATTCCTCTGGTTCAGAGGATTCTGTTTCAGAGGTTGATGCTGATAAATCTTCATATTTATTCAAAATGGAATTTATTCGTTCTTTACTTAAAGAAGTCTTAATTGCATTAGAAATAGAGGATTCTGGTCCTCTTGATACTAAATCTAAACGTTTAAATAAGGTTTTTAAATCTCCTGATTTATTCCAGAAGTTTTTCCTGTCCCTGATGCTATTTCTGAAGTAATTTCCAGGGAATGGAATAATTTGGGTAATTCATTTACTCCTTCTAAACGTTTTAAGCAATTATATCCTGTGCCATCTGACAGATTAGAGTTTTGGGACAAAATCCCTAAGGTTGATGGGGCTATCTCTACTCTTGCTAAACGTACTACTATTCCTACGGCAGATAGTACTTCTTTTAAGGATCCTTTAGATAGGAAAATTGAATCCTTTCTAAGAAAATCTTACTTATGTTCAGGTAATCTTCTTAGACCTGCTATATCTTTAGCGGATGTTGCTGCAGCCTCAACTTTTTGGTTGGAAGCTTTAGCGCAACAAGTAACAGTTCATAATTCTCATAGCATTGTTAATCTTCTTCAACATGCTAATAATTTTATTTGTGATGCCATCTTTGATATCATTAGGGTTGATGTCAGGTATAATTCTCTAGCTATTTTAGCTAGAAGAGCTTTATGGCTTAAAACTTGGAATGCTGATATGTCTTCCAAGTCAACTTTGCTTTCCCTTTCTTTCCAGGGTAATAAATTATTTGGTTCTCAGTTGGATTCTATTATTTCAACTGTTACTGGGGGGAAAGGAACTTTTTTACCACAGGATAAAAAATCTAAAGGTAAATTTAGGTCTACTAATCGTTTTCGTTCCAAACAATCGTTTTCGTTCACAATAAGGAACAAAAGCCTGATCCTTCCCCTACAGGAGCGGTATCAGTTTGGAAACCATCTCCAGTCTGGAATAAATCCAAGCCTTTTAGAAAGCCAAAGCCAACTCCCAAGTCAACATGAAGGTGCGGCCCTCATTCCAGCCCAGCTGGTAGGGGGCAGATTACGATTTTTCAAAGAAATTTGGATCAATTCGATTCACAATCTTTGGATTCAGAACATTATTTCACAAGGGTACAGAATAGGCTTCAAGTTAAGGCCTCCTGCAAGAAGATTTTTTCTTTCCCGTGTCCCAGTAAATCCAGTGAAGGCTCAAGCATTTCTGAAATGTGTTTCAGATCTAGAGTTAGCTGGAGTAATTGTGCCAGTTCCAGTTCTGGAACAGGGGCTGGGGTTTTACTCAAATCTCTTTATTGTGCCAAAGAAGGAGAATTCCTTCAGACCAGTTCTGGATTTAAAAATATTGAATCATTATGTAAGGATACCGACATTCAAAATGGTAACTATAAGGACTATTCTGCCTTTTGTTCAGCAAGGGCATTATATGTCCACAATAGATTTACAGGATGCATATCTGCATATTCCGATTCATCCAGATCACTATCAGTTTCTGAGATTCTCTTTCCTAGACAAGCATTACCAGTTTGTGGCTCTGCCGTTTGGCCTAGCAACAGCTCCAAGGATTTTTACAAAGGTTCTCGGTGCCCTTCTGTCTGTAATCAGAGAACAGGGTATTGTGGTATTTCCTTATTTGGACGATATCTTGGTACTTGCTCAGTCTTCACATTTAGCAGAATCTCATACGAATCGACTTGTATTGTTTCTTCAAGAACATGGTTGGAGGATCAATTTACCAAAAAGTTCATTGATTCCTCAGACAAGGGTAACCTTTTTAGGTTTCCAGATAGATTCAGTGTCCATGACTCTGTCTCTGACAGACAAGAGACATCTAAAATTGGTTTCAGCTTGTCGAAACCTTCAGTCTCAATCATTCCCTTCGGTAGCCTTATGCATGGAAATTCTAGGTCTTATGACTGCTGCATCGGACGCGATCCCCTTTGCTCGTTTTCACATGCGACCTCTTCAGCTCTGTATGCTGAACCAGTGGTGCAGGGATTATACAAAGATATCTCAATTAATATCTTTGAAACCGATTGTACGACACTCTCTGACGTGGTGGACAGACCACCATCGTTTAGTTCAGGGGGCTTCTTTTGTTCTTCCGACCTGGACTGTGATTTCAACAGATGCAAGTCTGACAGGTTGGGGAGCTGTTTGGGGGTCTCTGACAGCACAAGGGGTTTGGGAATCTCGGGAGGTGAGATTACCAATCAACATTTTGGAACTCCATGCAATTTTCAGAGCTCTTCAGTCATGGCCTCTTCTAAAGAGAGAGTCGTTCATTTGTTTTCAGACGGACAATGTCACAACCGTGGCATATGTCAATCATAAAGGAGGGACTCACAGTCCTCTAGCTATGAAAGAAGTATCTCGAATACTGGTATGGGCGGAATCCAGCTCCTGTCTAATTTCTGTGGTTCATATCCCAGGTATAGACAATTGGGAAGCGGATTATCTCAGTCGCCAAACGTTACATCCGGGCGAATGGTCTCTTCACCCAGAGGTATTTCTTCAGATTGTTCAAATGTGGGGACTTCCAGAAATAGATCTGATGGCTTCTCATCTAAACAAGAAACTTCCCCAGGTATCTGTCCAGATCCAGGGATCCTCAGGCGGAGGCAGTGGATGCATTGTCACTTCCTTGGAAGTATCATCCTGCCTATATCTTTCCGCCTCTAGTTCTCCTTCCAAGAGTGATTTCCAAGATTCTAAAGGAGTGCTCGTTTGTTCTGCTGGTGGCTCCAGCATGGCCTCACAGGTTTTGGTATGCGGATCTTGTCCGGATGGCTACTTGCCAACAGTGGACTCTTCCATTAAGACCAGACCTTCTATCACGAGGTCCTTTTTTCCATCAGGATCTCAAATCCTTAAATTTGAAGGTATGCAGATTGAACGCTTGATTCTCAGTCATAGAGGTTTCTCTGACTCAGTAATTAATACTATGTTACAGGCTCGTAAATCTGTATCTAGGAAGATATATTATCGAGTCTGGAAGATTTACATTTCTTGGTGTTTTTCTCATCATTTTTCTTGGCATTCTTTTAGAATTCCTAGAATTTTACAATTTCTTCAGGATGGTTTGGATAAAGGTTTGTCTGCAAGTTCCTTGAAAGGACAAATCTCTGCTCTTTCTGTTCTTTTCCACAGAAAGATTGCTAGTCTTCCTGATATTCATTGTTTTGTACAGGCTTTGGTTCGTATAAAACCTGTTATTAAGTCAATTTCTCCTCCTTGGAGTTTGAATTTGGTTCTGGGGGCTCTTCAAGCTCCTCCGTTTGAACCTATGCATTCGCTGGACATTAAATTACTTTCTTGGAAAGTTTTGTTTCTTTTGGCCATCTCTTCTGCTAGAAGAGTTTTTGAATTATCTGCTCTTTCTTGTGAGTCTCCTTTTATGATTTTTCATCAGGATAAGGCGGTGTTGCGAACTTCTTTTAAATTTTTACCTAAGGTTGTGAATTCTAACAACATTAGTAGAGAAATTGTGGTTCCTTCATTGTGTCCTAATCCTAAGAATTCTAAGGAAAGATCGTTGCATTCTTTGGATGTAGTTAGAGCTTTGAAATATTATGTTGAAGCTACTAAGGATTTCCGAAAGACTTCTAGTCTATTTGTTATCTTTTCCGGTTCTAGGAAAGGTCAGAAGGCCTCTGCCATTTCTTTGGCGTCTTGGTTAAAGTCTTTGATTCATCATGCTTATGTCGAGTCGGGTAAAACTCCGCCTCAGAGGATTACAGCTCATTCTACTAGGTCAGTTTCTACTTCCTGGGCGTTTAGGAATGAAGCTTCGGTTGATCAGATTTGCAAAGCAGCAACTTGGTCTTCTTTGCATACTTTTACTAAATTCTACCATTTTGATGTGTTTTCTTCTTCTGAAGCAGTTTTTGGTAGAAAAGTACTTCAGGCAGCTGTTTCAGTTAGATTCTTCTGCTTATAATTTCAGTTTTTTTCATTATAAGATTTAAACTTTGTTTTGGGTGTGGATTATTTTCAGCGGAATTGGCTGTCTTTATTTTATCCCTCCCTCTCTAGTGACTCTTGCGTGGAAGATCCACATCTTGGGTAGTCATTATCCCATACGTCACTAGCTCATGGACTCTTGCTAATTGCATGAAAGAAAACATAATTTATGTAAGAACTTACCTGATGAATTAATTTCTTTCATATTAGCAAGAGTCCATGAGGCCCACCCTTTTTGTGGTGGTTATGATTTTTTTGTATAAAGCACAATTATTCCAATTCCTTATTTTTTTATGCTTTCGCACTTTTTTCTTATCACCCCACTTCTTGGCTATGCGTTAAACTGATTTGTGGGTGTGGTGAGGGGTGTATTTATAGGCATTTTGAGGTTTGGGAAACTTTGCCCCTCCTGGTAGGAATGTATATCCCATATTTCACTAGCTCATGGACTCTTGCTAATATGAAAGAAATGAATTTATCAGGTAAGTTCTTACATAAATTATGTTTTTACAGGCAACTTTGTATTTATTTTAACTAGGTACAATAGTTATTAAATAGTTATTAACTATTTAATAACTACCTAGTTAAAATAAAGATAAATTTACTTGTAAAATAAAACCTAACCTAAGTTACAATTACACCTAACACTACACTACAATTAAATTAATTACCTAAATTAAATACAATTAATTACAATTAAATAAAATTATCTTAAGTACAAAAAAAACAAACACAAAATTACAGAAAATAATAAACAAATTACAAGGTTTTTAAACTAATTACACCTAATCTAATCCCCCTAACAGAATAAAAAAAGCCCCCCCCAAATAAAAAAAGCCCTACCCTACACTAAATTACAAATAGCCCTTAAAAGGGCCTTTTGTGAGGCATTGCCCCAAAGTAATCTGCTCTTTTACCTGAAAATAAAATTACAATCCCCCCCCAACATTAAAACCCACCACCCACACAACCAACCCTACTCTAAAACTCACCCAATCCCCCCTTAAAAAACCTAACACTAACCCCCTGAAGATCACCTTACCGGGAGACATCTTCACCCAACCAAGCCGAAGTCTTCATCCAAGTCGGGCGAAGTGGTCCTCCTGACGGGCAGAAGTCTTCATCCAGACGGCATCTTCTATCTTCATCCATCCGGCGCGGAGTGGGTCCATCTTCAAGACATCCGACGCGGAGCATCCTCTTCTTCCGACGGCTAAACACAGAATGAAGGTTCCTTTAAATGACATCATCCAAGATGGCGTCCCTTCAATTCCGATTGGCTGATAGAATTCTATCAGCCAATCGGAATTAAGGCAGAAAAAATCCTGTTGGCTGATCCAATCAGCCAATAGGATTGAGCTGGCATTCTATTGGCTGTTCCAATCAGCCAATAGAATGCCAGTTCAATCCTATTAGATTAGGTGTAATTAGTTTAAAAATCTTGTAATGTGTTTATTATTTTCTGTAATTTAGTGTTTATTTGTTTTTGTACTTTAGGTAATTTTATTTAATTGTAATTAATTGTATTTAATTTAGGTAATTAATTTAATTGTAGTGTAGTGTTAGGTGTAAATGTAACTTAGGTTAGGTTTTATTTTACAGGTAAATTTGTCTTTATTTTAACTAGGTAGTTATTAAATAGTTAATAACTATTTAATAACTATTGTACCTAGTTAAAATAAATACAAAGTTGCCTGTAAAATAAAAATAAACCCTAAGCTAGCTACAATGTAACTATTAGTTATATTTTAGCTATCTTAGGGTTTATTTTATAGGTAAGTATTTAGTTTTAAATAGGTATTATTTCGTTAATTGTAGTAATTTTATTTAGATTTATTTAAGTTAGGGGGGGTTAGGGTTAGGGTTAGACTTAGGTTTAGGGGTTAATAACTTTATTATAGTGGCGGTGACGTTGGGGGCGGCAGATTAGGGGTTAATAAATGTAGGTAGGTGGCGGCGATGTTAGGGCCGGCAGATTAGGGGTTAATAATATTTAACTAGTGTTTGTGATGCGAGAGTGTGACGGTTTAGGGGTTAATATATTTATTATAGTGGCGGCTTAAATATCCCTCTCACTTTCCCCCATCCCCCCCCTGTCATTCTTTGCCTTTCGTCACTAGAGAAGGATGGCAGAGACGTGTCAGAAGATACAGAGTTTTAAGTAATCATATAATTCAGTGAGAGTATTGATGAACGTTAGAGTCTGAAGATGCAGGGAAAGTTTTTTTTGCGAAGCGATCCAGACTGTCTATCTAACAGCTCCTGGGTAATCAGTGTTAACGAGTTCCTCAAGATCCTCATTCATAAAGCCTTCTGAAATACTGATTAGTCTCAGGTTATTCAGTCTAAATCTATTTTCTAGAATAGATCATCCACCTTATCTTTAAGTATTTCAATTTGTTTTTTCATCTCTCCTATATCTGCTTCTTAAATATTTGTTTTATCTTCAACATCTGAGATTCTCTGTTCTGCCTCAGATATATACGATTTTGGAAAACTTACTTCGCTAGATAGTGTATCTAGACCTTGTCTAATTTGAGTGAATTGTGGCGTAAAGATATCAGTGAGTTGCTTAATTAGGATTTCTGATTCAGTTACAACTAGGAGAGGTATTATTTCTTAATTACTACTTCTAGCTGAGTCAGAAAGCCTCCTGCTAGATTTTTTGTCTTGCTTGTTCTTAGGGGCCATGGCAGGAGATCTGTTTTTGGAACAGACATCAAATATTTCCATATAGATATGGAGCGAATGTGAAAAGAAAAAAAAGGGGAGGGGGAGTGTTAAGTGAAAGTGAAGTAAAGGGTGTGAATTAAAAAAAAAAGTGAAAACCTGTAGGTATTTATAAGGTAATATATTGTGGGTCTAGGAGTGTGTGACTTAAAAAATTAGATAGTGCCTTAAATGAAAATGCAGATATCTTATTTTAGAGATTTAAAGATAAGTCCCAAGCAAACAGCGTAATCTTTTCTCTATATTTTTCTGAGTTTTCAGCAATATAGCTACTTTGCTAATAAATCTGTAACATTATAGAAGGGAGTTTTAATTCATAATACAACTAACAGTTAGAAGAATAGTTCTGAGAGAAGATGTTGCATACTATCTTAATGTAAAACCTAAGAAAAATGTTTTTTTCTCCCCTCCTCTCTCTTCCCTTCTTTTTTCCTTTCCCTTTCTTCCCCTTTTCCTTCCCTTACCAAATGCTTTATATTCAAGAGTATGGATCAAAAGAAGCCAGAGCGGCTTAACCACCCAAATATAGTACCTGGTATAAGGGTACAATTATCTTATTTAAAGGTATTTAGACAAGTTACTAGCAAGCTATAAAATCTTTTATCTATGTTTTTCTAGATTTTCAGCAATAGGTCTATTTTGCTAATAAATCCATGACAGTGTGAGAGAAAGAGTTGTTAACTTATAATACAACTATTAGTTAGGATAACATTTCCTGAGGACAGGTATTGTAAAATATCTAAACATAGAATGTAGTAGATGTAAAATGTATCTCTTATTGAAATATAACTCAGGAAAAGTAGATAGGTTTATAAACCTAATTCAGTGTCCTCTTATATCCCCTCATTAGCAGAGAGATACGATCTTTGGTGACTTTAACAGTTCTTTATTGATGACTTAGTCCAGGTAGTTGAGCATTTAATTGCCCTATCACAATTCGGAATATAAAGTACAACAGCCCAAAACATTCAAAGTATCCTCTGACATAAGTATTCAAGAGTAAAGTGGCATACAAGGAACTCAATTATGGAGGTGAGCTCTTAACTGAGTCACTATAGGTGGGCAACTTTATTTGACTGAGTCTGGAAAATTTGTGTCTGTAACCCAGCAGGGATTTAGATGAAGTGAACAGTGTCTGTGTTAGTTTCCCATAGACAACACCTGCATAATGCAAAGTATGCTTCAAATAGTTACAATAATCCAGACACATAAATCAATAATCTTCTGATATTAATTCTATCCGGCATATAGACTATAAAATATAGCGGGCTCTGGTAACGTTTGTGGGTTTCAGTCAGTCTATCCGTTATATTTTCGCCTTTCAGAAACACTGTGTTTTCCATAAACAGAAACCACTACTGTCCATCCACACATTCAATTCAGTCTGTGAACAATAAAGGCATCCAAAAACATCTAGCTGGCACTTGTGTGGAAGGTGTGGCTAACCATCAAACAGTTTTTAAGATTCAGATAAGCATACATATGGATAGTATTACTGTATGTACATTTTATGTGCTTAGTGTCCCAAGTCAATGGTTCCAACATCCCCCACTCTTCAGCAAAAAAAAATTATAATATTTTCTTCTTATTTATTTCTATTTGATGCTCTTATATCATGACTAGTGAACCACTAGTCTTCAGCCAGAAATGCAGTCAGCTTGGTTAATTGGCTCGGCGGCCAAACGATTATCCATAAGACATAAACTGTACTTAGTTTGAGATGAGTATAGTGTCCTGGCCAGAGGACAAATCGGCTTTGTGTGGAAATCCGGCCCCAGTCTGAGGTAGTTTGTGATTGCAGCTTTCTTTCTGGATTAACCGATATCGTTCTCCAAGTCTGGTGGAGTAAAATGGAGTGCTGCGTTTCTTTCCCCTCTTAGTGGTTTGTGCTGCTTGCAGAGTGTAGCTGTGGAGCGGGTTGTCCTGGCGATCTTTTCCTCGCCTAGGGAGTATGCAGGATGCTTGGATTTCGGGCAATATCTGCTGCAGCAAGGAATCTCTGTTCAGCGTTCAGTAGCTCAGCGTTTCGACGCTCAGGTTTTCGAGCCCGTGTTTAAGTGCCTCCCACCGGAATGAAAAATTACATTAAAAGGTGAAGCCAAATTCTTTGATAATGTAATTGCAGCCAAGGAATGTATTCATTCTAGAGGAATCAAAATCTAATCAGATTAAATATGCAAAGTAGAACTATACAATTTCTTGAATCCTATATAAAATGTTTAGAACTAGGTTTATATGTAAATAATAATTCTTTTGTTATCCCCCCTTTTTTTTTCTTCCTTTTCTTCCTCTCTCTCTCTCTCTCCTTCCCACACCCCCTCCAGGATTTCTCTCTATATCGTATAGCCTATTATAGATACAAGTAAAAGATGAATCTTAAAATAATTTCATGGAATGTTGGAGGCATAACCTCTCCTATTAAGAGGAAAACTATTTTAAAGCATATTAAAAATATAAATGTGGACATAGCATTCATACAGGAGACACATTTATCTAAAGAGGAATCTAAAAAACTAAAAGCTGGTTGGGTGGGTGAAATATTTTATACACCTTGTAAAAAAAAAATGGAAAAAGGGTGTAGGAATTTTTATTAAAATCATTAAAAATAAATTTAATTTAACAAGAAATAGATAAAGATGGTAGATACATTATTGTATCTCTTAACATTTTTGATCAAATTTCATTCTTTGTAAGTTATATGGCCCTAACAAGTGGGACCCATCCTTTTGGGATAAAATCCAGCATAGATTAATAATGAATTTTAATAAAAACATTATTATAGGCAGGGACATCGCTCCTCTAGATAGTCTAGATAGGATGAGATCTTGGGATAATAAGAATAAACACATTAAGAACGGCAGGAGAGAAACCAGAATTTAGAAAGCAATAATTAACCATTTAAAAGTAAAAGACATTTGGAGACTTAGAAATCCTAATGAAAGAGCTTTCACCTGTTTATCCAAAGCGCATATATCGTACTCACGAATAGATTACTTTCTGATTTCTCACTCCCTTACAAATCTTATCAGGAGAGCAGAAATTAAGGAAATCGCAATTTCTGATCATTCCTTAATAACAATAGAACTTATCCTAGAAAGACAACAACAAAATACTGGATTAAGATTTCCTTACTATCTAGTTAAAAATAATAAATTCCAGAAATTCTTAAAAAATAAATGGGATGAATTCCATCATTTCAATATTGACTACTTAGAGAAGATTGAAACTTTTTGGGAAGCTTTCAAGGCTGTAATCAGGGGGGATATAATAGCATATATCATAACAATTAAGAAAAAGATGAAACATAGGGCAGATTAATTAGCTAAACAACTAACACATACAATAGGTACTTAATGGAAAGGAACCTGACTAATTAGAATAGATACATCCATACAAAAGAACAAGCCACCTTTTTATTAGAACAAACACAGAGAAATAAAATAAGAGCCAAAAGCTTCTTTTATAGATATGGTAATAAATCCAGAAAACTTTTGGCTAATCTTGTTAAAAATCAAAAATATAATAATCATATATCCACAATTAAAGTGGGAGGGGAAACAATATCTACCACTGGGAAAATCACTAACGAATTCCTGAAGTATTATCAAAAAGTTTATAGTAAAATGGACATAAATGAAAAAATCCTTTTGGGATAGTCTCCAAATTCCACATATCTCTCAAGATCAACTGGAAATGATGGAAGCACCCACACTGATGGAAGAGGTAGAATTAGAAATTAAAAAATCATTCATCGAACAATAAAGCTGCAGATCTTGATAACCTACCCTTTAAATTTAAAATATTTTATAGGCCCAACATTACTTAATTTATATAATAATTATTTGATTAAAGGAAACAAACCATCTAAATTATTCTTACAATCGTATACGTCCCTTATCTTAAAACCAGATAAAAATCCAGAAGACATGGGTGCCTACAGGCCGATAGCCTTATTGAACATTGATTACAAAATCTTGATATCTATAATAGCTAATAGGATGCAAAATTTAATGGATGGTATTATTTATAGGGATCAATCAGGCTCCATAAAGGGTAGATCATATATATCAAATCTACAGAATTTTTTTGTTTTACTGTCCCACTTAAATATCCAATACTCTCTAGACAAAGACCTGAAGGTAGTCAACCCTATAATTCTTTCTTTAGATGCCGAAAAGGCTTTTGATTCTATAACCTATGATCATCTATTCACAACCCTACATAAATTTGGTTTTAAGGGTAAAATTCTGGACTTAAAGGGCCAGTTTTCTCAAATTTTTTTCTCCCCTTTAATTTGTTACCAATGATCCACTTTACCTGCTGGAGTGTATTACATTGTTCACAAGTAGCTCCTTTACCCTTATATTGGCATTTGAAATAGTTGATTTAGCATGTGGTATCCCCACCTATTCTGAAAGTTTGTGGCCGCAGGTCCAAGATATAGATAAGCTTTGTAAACACAGACGGCAGAAGAAATTACACTCCCAGTAATAAAATGTTGATTTTTCCATTGTTCTCTCCAAGTACTGGTGATTGTTTTATGGAAAGATATGTACACATGGTGATAAAGTAATGAGATCTGATTATACCTACAAGCTCAACCCATTTTATTAGGTTATGGCTTCAAAACATAAAATCAAAGTTATAATATACACAGATAAACCTTAAAAAGCTAATATTCATACAATTTTTACTCTGCAGTTGGTAAAAAAAGCAATTGTAAACACTTTAAGGGAAAAACTTTTTTACAGTATACTGTCCCTTTAATAAAGTCATATTACAATTTCCCTACCTCTTCCTTGATAGTTAACTCATCAATTTCAAATTCATTTACACTATACAGAGGGACAAAACAGGGATGTCCCCTGTCACCACTTTTTATTTGATCTGGCAATAGAGCCTTTAGCAATTATATTGAGAGCTAGCATTGAAGGAATCAAGATTCTGGGTAAGGAAATATTGATATCTCTTTATGCAGACAATCTCTTATGTATGAATAGAGCAGATAAATACATACAAATAGTCTTAGACCTAATTACAAATTTCGACTCCTCTGAATTTAAAATAAAGATACTGAAATCTGAAATACTCTGGTTATCTAGGGAACACTCTATAATAAATCATCCTTTTCGAGAAGTAAAAACTTATTTCAAATATCTAGGAATCAAGATATCCCTCTCACCAAAACTCTGGTATGAATTAAATTATAAGGAAAGATTGAATGATGTGATAGCATGCCTACAAAGATGGCTCAAATTACCATTATCATTAATGGGGAAAGTTAATATAGTTAAAATTATTTTATTTCCTAAAATGTTTTAACTAATGCAGACTATACCTGTCCCCTTGCACAAATTGGACATATCCGTATTAAATAAAAACCTACCCAGTATTAAGTCTTGAAAAGCTTCAAATGCTTGAATAAATTTACCCAAATTTGAAATATATAACAAGGCAGCCTTAGCAAAATACATGTTAGACTGGTTGACCCAGGAAAAATTATTACACAGACTTAGAGACTGAGCAATAATAGCCTCCCCATTCTCATTAGCTGCCTTAGCCCATACACAAATTAAACATTTACCTATACTATATAAAAAAAGTCTGTTATAAAGGAACCTATAAAAGCCTGATAAGACCTATGTCGACTAAGTAATTCAAATTTTAATATCTCAGAATATTATGCCATAAAAGATAACTGATTTCATAGCCTGTTTTACAACGCAACCATTTCGAGAATGGGCAAGACTAGGTCTTGTAAATTTCTCACATCTAGTTAATAAAATAAACAAATCGTATAAAACTTTTCAAGAACTTAAACAAGAATATAATATCTATAATAATCATTTATTTGCCTATTACCAAGTAAAAAGCTGTACAACAAGATTAATTCAACAATATAATTATATCTGGGACTCTGAATTTATGTGCAAAGCTTTTTCACAATTTAGAAATAAAATCTTCTCAATATCCTCTTTATATAAATTTATAGTGCACAAAAAGAGTGAGAGAATAATAAAAGAGTGAGAGAATAATCGTGAAAAGCCACAATAATTGGGAAAGACTCTTGTCAGTTAGACTCATGGATAATATAATAGATAAAAGTATTACAAGAGTCAAAAAGGCTTCCTTGGCAGCTTACCATCAAGAGGTGCAAGTTAAATTAATTCATAGGACCTACTTAAAGTGAATGTAAATGTTGATGCTAAAGTGCCCGGTTTTTAAAAATTTTATTAAAAACAGGGGCACTTTAATTCATCAAAATTTAAATTTCACTTGTGTTGTGAAAAAATACTTACCTTTTAATCCTGACAGCAGCTCCAGCTTCCTCCAGTCGTCGCAAGCCATTTCTGACGTCAGAAATGATGGATAGGTCATCCTCCAATCACGGCTTCCCCCCGGGGGAATCAGTGTCTGATTCAACGCTGTGACTGGAGGAAACCGGATTCCACATTTTAGACCCAGGAAGAGGCTTTGCGATGGGTGGAGGAAGCTGGATCGGCTGCCAAGATTAAAAGGTACGTTTTTTTTCACAACACAAGTGAAATGTAAATTTTGATGAATTAAAGAGCCCCTGTTTTTAATCAAATTTTTAAAAACCGGGCACTTTAGCATCAAAATTTGCATTCACTTTAACACCTGAAAGGTTATCAAAGTTTGCTGGAGCTAGAGAGACTAAATGTAGCAAATGCAGTACCAGGAATGCAGACATCTTACATTGCTTCTGGTATTTAAATTTAAAAATTCTGGCAAACATTTTTGAAATGGTTAAGTACAATACTCCAGATAAAAATTGATCTGGAACCTCTAGAGATAATTTTTTTTATTACACGGGTCCAAATTTAAAGAAAATACAACCTTTTTAAACTTGACAATACTTACAGGGAGAAAAAAGTATACTTAGGATGTGGAAATCCCAAAAAGCCCCCATGTTAAAGGATTTAATATCTGAACTTCGTATTCAGATCATATTAGAGCAAATAGACACCTTATTATCTCTTACAGAAAATGGTCTAAAAAAATGTATACAGAAATGGGAGCGATTTATACTGACACAGATGGAGTATAAACTCAGAGGACAATGGTCATGTTTGGATGATTAGCCTGGAGGGGATTGTGTGGGGAAGAGAGGCAATGAACACAATCTTGTCCCTTTTCCCTTTTTTTTTTTTTTTTTTTTTTTTTTTCTTTTCATCTTTCTTCCATCTTCTTCTATGTTTATTATGTTTTGTTAGGGTTTTTATTTATGATTAATCTCTACAAACATAGATGTATTATCTATAGTGTAACCTTTGAAAGTATTCTTTGTATAAACTTAAGAAATAATAGAAAAATATAAAACTCCAACAGGATGTCGCATGGGAAAAATAGTTACTTAATTTTTTATTTATTTTTTATTATTGAATGATGCCTTATTAATCCTTTTTTTATTTTTGTGGTCCTGATATGCATCTCATGTTATCTCTCTTTTTTTCTTATTTTTCCTTTTTCTCTTTTTGTGTTCTTACTTCTTTTTTTTTTTTGCTCTGTTTGGATTACCCTGCGTGATATCTTAAAGAAAACTGCATTTTCATGTTATTACTGTTGGTTATAAATAAATATATATAAAAAAAAGATACATTTTAACCTAGCGCTTTTGTTCTATACTCTAAAGAAATAGGGTAACATTCTTGCAAAACTGCTGTCATATAGTCCAACGGAAATGGGCCGGCTCCTAAGCATACATCCCTACTTTTTAACAAAAGACTCCAAGAGAACAAAGAAAAATTTATAATAGAAGTAAATTATAAAGTTGTTTAAAATTGTATGCCCTATCTGAATCATGAAATTAAAAGGTTGTGTTTCATATCCCTTTAAGCCTATTATATTTCTTCCAAGTTAAGAAAATTAAATATCATTAGATTAATTGAGTCAGTTATTCCAAATTTCTGAACTCATCTGGTAATTTCAAAAGTCCATAACGAAGGAGGTACTGATTAGGCCCATTAAATAGAAGGAGAAAGACTATTGGTTTAATAGTTCATATACATTGGTTTTCTTTTCATATCGATTCATATAATAGTACATTAGATACAATATGGAGCTTTTGGATTCTTTAGAATTTGTCACATGACACATTAAAAAAACTGTTTAATTCAAAAGCACCAATTAACTTGACTGAACCTTTTTTATCAGTATTCCACAATTGACATCATATTTATCACATTATATTTCTTTTGCAGATTGTTAGCAAAGATGAATTTGCTACAAAGTGTACCCAGACAGATTATCACAGGATGTCAGGAGGAAGACAAGAGGTAAGAGGTATATTTAAGTCAATGACAACTTAGTTTTATCCTTCACTGATGCATAGTTATAAGATTTGCCTAACTGTGATGCACTCTTCTCTCTAACACAGGAATTCAGAACCTGGTTGCGGGAGGATTTGGGGCGAACACTAGAGGATATTTTCCATGAACATATGCAAGAGCTAATTTTAATGAAATTTATTTACATCTGTCAGTGCGAGTAAGTAGGAGATGCAAAATAAAAAAATTAAAAAGTGGTCATACAACTTCAAAAGTAAAAATAATATTACTATAAATGGGGAAAGTGGGATTTCACATTTAAAAGGTAAACTGCTAGTTTCTAATAAACTTTGAATCAGACATGGAACCCTCCAGATAAATACTTAATTAAAATGATATGGCAGAGACGGCAAGTTCAGTTTGATTGCCATGTTATATCTAATCTGCTTGCACTTACCCATACATTTTTAGACCAGTGGTTTTCAAAGGGCTAGATTACAAGTAAATTTAGCTCTTTTCTTGCACGCAAACACAGATGGAAGTAAACTTTTAAAGCCGACGGGTTAGCGCACATATTACAAGTTGAAAGTAAATTGTTTGCGCACAAATGAAACCCTACACGCTAACTTCAGGACTTTGGTTATTAAAACCGAGTTAACATCTTCTCCCCATAGACTTTAATGGAGCGTGCTTAAAAAAAATACCTGTTAGACCTACAGCACTAAATCTGAAGGTAGTTATGAATATTTAACATTCCAATGTTCTTCACGTAGGAGGAAATTTTCTTTTTTTAATAAATATATATATATTTCTCTTGTTAAGTATGTTCAGTCCACGGGTCATCCATTACTTATGGGATATATTCTCCTTCCCAACAGGAAGTTGCAAGAGGATCACCCAAGCAGAGCTGCTATATAGCTCCTCCCCTCACATGTCATATCCAGTCATTCTCTTGCAACCCTCAACAAAGAATGAGGTCGCGGGAGGAGTTGGAGTTTTTACTTAATTATTCTTCAATCAAAAGTTTGTTATTTTAAATGGCACCAGAGTGTGCTGTTTTTCTATCTCAGGCAGTATTTGGAAGAAGAAACTGCCTGCGTTTTTCTATGATCTTAGCAGGCGTAACTAAGATCCACTGGCTGTTCTCGACATTCTGAGGAGTGGGGTAACTTCAGAACATGGGAATAGCATGCGGGGTCCCCCGCAAATGAGGTATGTGCAGTACAATATTTTCTGGGAATGGAATTGACTAAGAAAACACTGCTGTTACCCGTATGATGTAAGTACAGCCTTAAATGCAGTAGTAGTGACTGGTATCAGGCTGATGAATGTATGCACAGTAGAGTTATTTTCTAGGGACTAGAATTTGACTGAGAAAATACTGTTAATACTGAAATAATGCTTAAGCCTTATCTGCAGTGGAAGCGACTGGTAGCAGGCTTAGTGATAACTTTGCATGACATTAAAAGAAGTTTGAAAAACGTTTACTGGCATGTTATTCGTTTTTGTGAGGTACTTGGTGATAAATCCTTTTGGGCATGAATTTTTTTCTTATTTTCCACATGGCTAACGTATATTTCTGCATAGAAACCGTTATATCAGGTCTCCCACTGTTGTAAATGAGCGGGAGGGGCCTTTTTTAGCGCCTTGTTGCGCAGTTAAAATTCTAGCACAGTCTTCCTGCTTCTTCCTCCTTGATCCAGGACGTCTCTAGAGAGCTCAGGGGTCTTCAAAATTCGTTTTTGAGGGAGGTAATCAGTCACAGCAGACCTGTGACAGTGTGTTAGACTGTGATAAAAACGTTTAATATTAATTTAATATTAAATTTGATATCCGTTTTTTTGGGTACTGAGGGGTTAATCATCCTTTTGCTAATGGGTGCAATCCTCTGCTAATTAATACATTTAAAGAATTGTTGACTATAACTGATTTAGTTCTTTGTTATTCAACTGTGTTTTTTAAAAGCGCTGCAGCGTTTTTTATATTGCTTGTGAACTTATTGAAAGTAATTCCAAGCTTGCTAGCTTCATTGCTAGTCTGTTTAAACATGTCTGATACAGAGGAATCTGCTTGTTCATTATGTTTAAAAGCCAATGTGGAGCCCAATAGAAATATGTGTACCAATTGTATTGATATTACTTTGAATAAGAATCAATCTGTACCGATAAAGAAATTATCACCAGACAACGAGGGGGCAGTTATGCCGTTCAACTCTCCTCACGTGTCAGTACCTTCGTCTCCCGCTCGGGAGGTGCGTGAGATTGAGGCGCCAAGTACATCAAGGCCCTTACGAATCACTTTACATGATATGGCTAATGTTATGAAGGAAGTATTATACAATATGCCCGAGTTAAGAGGCAAGCGCGACAGTTCTGGGTTAAGGACAGAGCGCGCCGATGACACGAGAGCCATGTCTGATACTGCGTCCCAATTTGCAGAACATGAGGACGGAGAGCTTCATTCTGTGGGTGACGGTTCTGATTCGGGGAGGTCGGATTCAGAAATTTAAAATTTTAAATTTAAGCTTGAGAACCTCCGCGTGTTGCTAGGGGAGGTGTTAGCGGCTCTGAATGATTGTGACACGGTGGCAATCCCAGAGAAATTATGTAGGCTGGATAAATACTACGCGGTACCGGTGTGTACTGACGTTTTTCCTATACCAAAGAGGCTTACAGAGATGATTAGTAAGGAGTGGGATAGACCCGGTGTGTCTTTTTCCCCTCCTCCGATATTTAGAAAAATGTTCCCTATAGACGCCACCACACGAGACTTATGGCAGACGGTCCCTAAGGTAGAGGGAGCAGTTTCTACTTTAGCCAAGCGTACCACTATCCCGGTGGAGGATAGCTGTGCTTTCTCAGATCCAATGGATAAAAAATTAGAGGGTTATCTTAAGAAAATGTTTGTTCAACAAGGTTTTATATTACAGCCTCTTGCATGCATTGCGCCTGTCACTGCTGCAGCGGCATTCTGGTTTGAGTCTCTGGAAGAGGCGATTCGCACAGCACCATTGGATGAGTCTTTGAGCAAGATTAGAACCCTTAAGCTGGCTAATGCGTTTGTTTCGGATGCCGTAGTGCATTTAACCAAACTTACGGCTAAGAATTCCAGATTCGCCATACAGGCGCGCAGAGCGCTATGGCTTAAATCCTGGTCAGCAGATGTAAGTTCTAAGTCTAAACTACTAAACATTCCTTTCAAAGGGCAGACCTTTATTCGGGCCCGGCTTGAAGGAAATTATTGCTGACATTACTGGAGGTAAGGGCCACACCCTTCCTCAGGACAGGGTCAAATCAAAGGCCAAACAGTCTAATTTTCGTGCCTTTCGTAATTTCAAGGCAGGAGCAGCATCAACTTCCTCCGCTCCAAAACAGGAAGGAACTACTGCTCGTTACAGACAGGGTTGGAAAGGCAACCAGTCATGGAACAAGGGCAAGCAGGCCAGAAAGCCTACTTCCACCCCTAAGACAGCATGAAGACAGGGCCCCCTTTCCGGAGACAGATCTAGTGGGGGGCAGACTTTCTCTCTTCGCCCAGGCTTGGGCAAGAGATGTACAGGATCCCTGGACGTTGGAAATTATATCTCAGGGATACCTTCTGGATTTCAAAACTTCTCCTCCACAAGGGAGGTTTCATCTGTCAAGGTTATCAACAAACCTAGTAAAGAAAGAGGCATTTCTACAATGTGTACAAGACCTCTTAGTGATGGGAGTGATCCACCCAGTTCCGCGGACGGAACAGGGGCAAGGGTTTTATTCAAATCTGTTTGTGGTTCCCAACAAAGAGGGAACCTTCAGACCAATCTTAGATTTAAAAATCTTAAACAAATTCCTAAGGGTTCCATCGTTCAAGATGGAAACCATTCGAACCATCCTACCCATGATCCAAGAGGGTCAATATATGACCACAGTGGATTTAAAGGATGCCTACCTTCACATACCGATTCACAAAGATCATTATCGGTACCTAAGGTTTGCCTTTCTAGACAGGCATTACCAGTTTGTAGCGCTTCCCTTCGGGTTAGCTACGGCCCGAGAATTTTTACAAAGGTTCTCGGCTCTCTTCTGGCGGTACTAAGACCACGAGGCATAGCGGTGGCGCCGTACCTAGACGACATTCTGATACAAGCGTCAAGTTTTCAAAATGCAAAGTCTCATACAGAGATAGTTCTAGCATTTCTGAGGTCGCATGGGTGGAAAGTGAACGTGGAAAAGAGTTCTCTGTTGCCACTCACAAGGGTCCCTTTTCTAGGGACTCTTATAGATTCTGTAGAGATGAAGATTTACCTGACTGAGTCCAGGTTATCAAAGATTCTCAATGCTTGCCGTGTTCTTCACTCCATTCCAAGCCCATCAGTAGCTCAGTGCATGGAAGTAATCGGCTTAATGGTCGCGGCAATGGACATAGTTCCATTTGCGCGCCTACATCTCAGACCGCTGCAACTATGCATGCTAGGTCAATGGAACGGGGATTACTCAGATCTGTCCCCTTTGCTAAATCTGGACCAGGAGACCAGAGATTCTCTTCTCTGGTGGTTGTCACGGGTTCATCTGTCCAAAGGAATGACTTTTCGCAGACCAGATTGGACGATTGTAACAACAGATGCCAGCCTACTAGGCTGGGGAGCAGTCTGGAACTCCCTGAAGGCTCAGGGATCGTGGACTCAGGAGGAGAAACTCCTCCCAATAAACATTCTAGAATTAAGAGCAATATTCAATGCTCTTCTAGCTTGGCCTCAGTTAGCAACACTGAGGTTCATCAGATTTCAGTCGGACAACATCACGACTGTGGCTTACATCAATCATCAAGGGGGAACCAGGAGTTCCCTAGCGATGTTGGAAGTCTCGAAGATAATTCGCTGGGCAGAGTCTCACTCTTGCCACCTGTCAGCGATCTACATCCCAGGTGTGGAGAACTGGGAGGCGGATTTTCTAAGTCGCCAGACTTTTCATCCAGGGGAGTGGGAACTTCACCCGGAGGTATTTGCTCAACTGATTCATCGTTGGGGCAAACCGGATCTGGATCTCATGGCATCTCGCCAGAATGCCAAGCTTCCTTGCTACGGATCCAGGTCCAGGGACCCGGGAGCGGTGCTGGTAGATGCACTAGCAGCCCCTTGGGTTTTCAACATAGCTTATGTGTTTCCACCTTTTCCGTTGCTACCTCGACTGATTGCCAGGATCAAACAGGAGAGAGCATCGGTGATTCTGATAGCGCCTGCGTGGCCACGCAGGACCTGGTATGCAGACCTAGTGGACATGTCGTCCTGTCCACCATGGTCTCTACCCCTGAGGCAGGACCTTCTAATTCAGGGTCCTTTCAACCATCCAAACCTAATTTCTCTGAGGCTGACTGCTTGGAAATTGAACGCTTGATTCTATCAAAGCGTGGGTTTTCGGATTCGGTTATTGATACATTAATACAGGCTCGGAAACCTGTTACCAGAAAAATTTACCACAAGATATGGCGTAAATATTTATATTGGTGTGAATCCAAGAGTTACTCATGGAGTAAGGTTAGGATTCCTAGGATATTGTCTTTTCTACAAGAGGGTTTAGAAAAGGGCTTATCCGCTAGTTCACTAAAGGGACAGATTTCTGCTCTGTCTATTCTTTTACACAAGCGTCTGGCAGAGAATCCAGACGTCCAGGTTTTTTGTCAGGCTTTGGCTAGGATTAAGCCTGTGTTTAAAGCTGTTGCTCCTCCGTGGAGCTTAAACTTGGTTCTTAATGTTCTTCAGGGTGTTCCGTTTGAACCCCTTCATTCCATTGATATTAAGCTTTTATCTTGGAAAGTTCTGTTTTTGATGGCTATTTCCTCGGCTCGAAGAGTCTCTGAGTTATCTGCCTTACATTGTGATTCTCCTTATCTGATCTTTCATTCAGACAAGGTAGTCCTGCGTACTAAACCTGGGTTTTTACCTAAGGTTGTTTCTAACAAGAATATCAATCAAGAGATTGTTGTTCCATCCTTATGTCCTAATCCTTCTTCAAAGAAGGAACGTCTTTTGCATAATCTAGACGTGGTCCGTGCCCTGAAGTTCTACTTACAGGCAACTAAAGATTTTCGACAAACTTCTTCTCTGTTTGTCGTTTACTCTGGACAGAGGAGAGGTCAAAAGGCTTCGGCTACCTCTCTCTCTTTTTGGCTTCGTAGCATAATACGCTTAGCCTATGAGACTGCTGGACAGCAGCCTCCTGAAAGAATTACAGCTCATTCCACTAGAGCTGTGGCTTCCACCTGGGCCTTTAAGAATGAGGCCTCTGTTGAACAGATTTGCAAGGCTGCAACTTGGTCTTCACTTCATACATTTTACAAATTTGACACTTTTTTTTTTTTTTTTAAATGCTTTATTGAAGAATAATTATACAAGTAAGAAAATACCACACAACACATAAAAAATTATACATGGTAGAATCTCAACACAATAGTGGTAAAGTAAGTCATACACTTTATATTGATATATACTCTCGTCCCCAGACCCAAGCTGAGCACCGGAGTTTACAAGCTTACACTTTTAACGAGTTTTGAGATATTTTAAAGACAATATAATATTCATACTAGATAAGGGAAAGGGTAAATCGGGAGATAGAGAATTGGGAGAAGGAGAAAAGGAAGGAGAGAAGAAGTGAGAGAGAAAGAGGAGGGAGAAAAAGAAAAAAAAAAAAAATTGTGGGAGGCAGGGGGGGAGGCAATGTGAACACAGAGTGGGTCGCTCGTCCGTTAAGGGATTAAGCTTTATATTGTGCCATGCCAGATTGCCAGCAAAAAGTTCATATTTGTCTAGCATGTGGTTTTTGAGGTAATGGTACCTCTCCAAAAGCAATATTTCTTCCACTTGAAGGGACCATTCCCCCAAGTTAGAGATGGATCGCATCTTCCACTTTCTAGGAATCAATTTCTTCGCAGCTGTAAGCATAATTAACAACAAGGCAAGGTGTGTCTGACTTTGAGTTTCAGGCAACCTCAGAAAGAGTAGAATCTCCGGAGTGTCCGGGATAGGAGAGTGAAGGATCTCAGACATCTTTTGAATGATCTCTGTCCAAAAAGGTGTCAATGTAGGGCAGGACCACCATATGTGTCGCAGGGAGCCACGTTCCCCGCAGCCCCTCCAGCACATAGGGCTAACAGTCGGGAAAATTTTGTGTAGTCTTACTGGTGTCAAATACCATCTGCTTATAAGTTTAAAATGTGATTCTTGTATAGTCGATGAAACCGATGATTTTTTAATTAGTTTAAACGCTTTTATCCACTGTTCTAGGCTAATGTCCGACCCCAAGTCTTCCGCCCACCGTATAGTGTATGTCGGGAGTGTATCTGTCCCCTGCAGGACCAATATCTTATATATGAGGGAAATTAAATGTCTTGGCAAAAGTTCACCAGAACACAAACTCTCAAAAGTGGTAAGAGATCTGCCTAATTCTCGTTTGTGTTTGTAATTAGAGATGAAATGTATCAGTTGATTATAGTGCAGCCAGGAAGAGAAAATTTTAGGTTGAAAGTCCCTAAGAGACTCTTGTGGTTTAATTTTCCCACCCACCACCACACCAAGAACTGTGCCATCCTTAATTTTGTAAGGTATGATTCTATGGAATCCTAGTCTATGATAAGGGATCTCAGGGTTTTCAATAATTGGCAATAAGGGAGAGGGACTTGTAGAAATATTAGTAGAAGTCGCAACAGTCGAGTCCCAGTTGTTAAACGTTTCCTCAAATAAATGGTATCTATTAATTATTTTTGGGCGTTGTGCGGGGGAAAGCCAAGCCAGGGTACCTATGTTACTAACTTTAAGGATCTGTCTATCCAGTGCTACCCATGCTTTGTGATTAGCGTTATGAGCCCATTCCACAATCCTCTGCAGGCCTATTGCCTTTTTGTACAAAGAAATGTCTGGAAGACCCAGTCCACCTCTGTCCCTTGGCAAGTACATTGTGCGCCTAGGGACCCTGGGTTTGGTGTTAGCCCATATATATTGCTCAATAATTTTCTGCAGCTGGGCAATGTATCCCCTAGGTAGAGTTATGGGAAGCGTCTGAAATAGGTATAATATTCGGGGCAAGATGTTCATCTTAATAACCCCCGTCCTGCCCAGCCACAAATTTGACACTTTTGCTTCTTCGGAGGCTGTTTTTGGGAGAAAGGTTCTACAGGCAGTGGTTCCTTCTGTTTAATGTCCCTGCCTTGTCCCTCCCATCATCTGTGTACTTTAGCTTTGGTATTGGTAACCCATAAGTAATGGATGACCCGTGGACTGAACACACTTAACAAGAGAAAACATAATTTATGCTTACCTGATAAATTTATTTCTCTTGTAGTGTGTTCAGTCCACGGCCCGCCCTGTCTATTTCAGGCAGGTTCTAAATTTTAAATTATAACTCCACTCACCACTGCACCCTATAGTTTCTCCTTTCTCGTCTTGTTTCGGTCGAATGACTGGATATGACATGTGAGGGGAGGAGCTATATAGCAGCTCTGCTTGGGTGATCCTCTTGCAACTTCCTGTTGGGAAGGAGAATATATCCCATAAGTAATGGATGACCCGTGGACTGAACACACTACAAGAGAAATAAATTTATCAGGTAAGCATAAATTATGTTATATCTACAGTATACAATAGAAGTGAGAACACCCCAGGGCAATATCACTTAAATATCAAATTATTCAAAATTGTATCACCTCTCAATAATTGTATTATTTCTAAGTTGACAAGTAGAGTATTTCCTATTATAAACAATCAAAAACAAATACTTTAGAAAGAATATATTGAAATACAGGCCCCAAAGTAGAAACAATGCAACAAAAGTTAATACACCTGTGATCACTGACACACAAGTTAGATCACTGAAACAAAATTGAGTACACCTGCAATTTCTTATTAGCCTAATTGCATGAACTTAGTTACCAGAACATTCTCATTTTTGGACCAATGAGCTGTGTCTATCTGCATGTCTGCATCATGGCTCCACATGGAAAAGAATTGCCAGAGGAATTGAAAAATCTGATTGTGAGACTTCACAAAGATGGAAAAGGATACAGATTGGTGACCAACTAAAAAGCAGTTGCAGCAGTAATCAGGAGGTAAAGAACGATACACAGTGCCAAAACTCAGAGCCGCAGTGTCTGTCCTCCTAAAATGATACCACGACGAGTTCGCTACTTGCAAATTCTAGCTCTGAAAAACAGGCAAGTCTTTCAGATTCGGCTCAGGGATTATCAATAGATATTGGAGTTTATGTGACAGCTCAGACAGTTCTAAAGACATTGCATAATGTTAACTTCTATGGACAGCATCCAAGGAAAAAAACCTTGCTTGTTCTTCGGCACAAAACTGCAAGATTAAACTTTGCTAAACAACATGAAAAGCCTGATGAATACTGGGAGCACATTCTTTGGTAAGGTGACCAAGATACAATTGTTCGGCTCAGATGGGGTGCAGCATGTTTGGTGTGAACCTGGTCAGGATTATTACAGTGAATGCATAGTCCCAAAAGTGAAGCATGGTGGTGGGAGTGTGACGATATGGGGCTGCATGACTGCAAAAGGTGTTGGGGAGATGACATTTATAGATTGCACCATGAATGCCTGGGATATACCAAAATATTGGCTGACAAGATGACTCCCAGTCTCCAAAGGTTTAGCAGAGAACGAATATTTCATCATAACAACGATCCAAAGCACACTGCCAAAATCACAAAGGAGAAAAAGTGAAAACTATGAACTGACCAATTATGTCGCCTGACTTGAATCCAATAGAACACCTTTAGGGTATTTTAAAGAGAAAGGTAAAGGAACACAACCCCTCCAGCAAAGAGTATCTGAAAAAAATTATATCTGAAGAATGGCGGAACATCTCTCCAGAAATTTGTGCTACACTGGTATCCTCCATGCGAGGAGGATTGAGTCAGTCATCAAAAATAAAGGTGGACATAAAAGTATTGAAAAAATAAAATATTTGAATCTCAGTAATAAAAGGTGCACTGACTTTTGTTGCATTTAGTTCCTGCTTTGGGGCTGGTATTTTTAATAAAGTAAATCTAAACTGTTACGGCTAGATCACGAGTTTTGCGTTAGCCTTAAAAAGCAGCGTTGAGAGGTCCCAACGCTGCTTTTTAACGCCCGCTGGTATTACAAGCCTTGCAGGTACAGGTGTACTGCTCACTTTTTTGGCCAGACTCGAAAATACCGCAAATCCACTTAGTCAATTGCGTATCCTCTTTTTTCAATGGGATTTGCCTAACGCCGGTATTACGAGTCTTCCAAAAAGTGAGCGGTAGACCCTCTCCTGTCAAGCCTGGTACCGCATTTAAAAGTCAGTAGTTAAGAGTTTTATAGGCTAACGCCGTAGCATAAAACTCTTAACTAAAGTGCTAAAAAGTACAATAACACCCATAAACTACCTATTAACCCCTAAACCGAGGCCCCCCCCACATCGCAAACACTAAAATAAAATTTGTAACCCCTAATCTGCCGAACCGGACATCGCCGCCACTATAAAAAATATATTAACCCCTAAACCGCCGCACTCCCGCATCGCAAACACTAGTTAAATTTTATTAACCCCTAATCTGCCGTCCCTAACATCGCCGACACCTACCTACATTTATTAACCCCTAACCTATAATTAAATTAATTCCCTAAATTAACTACAATTAAATAAAATTATCTAAAGTACGAAAAAACCCCACTAAATTATAGAAAATAATAAAATAATTACAAGTTTTTAAAATAATTACACCTAATCTAATTCCCCTAATAAAATAAAAAAGCCCCCCAAACTAATAAAAAGCCCTACCCTATACTAAATTACAAATAGCCTTTAAAGGGCCTTTTGCGGGGCATTGCCCCAAAGTAATCAACTCTTTTACCTGTAAAAAAAAATACAATACCCCCCCCCAACATTAAAGCCCAACACCCACACACCCAACCCTACTCTAAAACCCACCCAATCCCCCCTTAAAAAACATAACACTAACCCCTTGAAGATCACCCTACCGTGGCAAAGTGGTCCTCCAGACGGGCAGAAGTCTTCATCCAAGCCAGGAAGAAGAGGTCCTCCAGACGGGCAGAAGTCTTCATCCAGACGGCCCTTCAATTCCGATTGACTGATAGAATTTTATCAGCCAATCGGAATTAAGGTAGGGAAAAGATTGAGCTTGCATTCTATTTTCTGATTGGAACAGCCAATAGAATGCAAGCTCAATCCAATAGGATTTTTCCTACCTTAATTCCGATTGGCTGATAGAATTCTATCAGCCAATCGGAATTGAAGGGACGCCATCTTGGATGACGTCACTTAAAGGACCCGTCATTGTTGAAGAAGCCGTCAGATGAAGAGGATGCTCCACGTCGGATGTCTTGAAGATTGACCCGCTCCGCGCCGGATGGGTGAAGATAGAAGATGCCGTCTGGATGAAGACTTCTGTCCGTCTGGAGGACCTCTTCTTCCAGGCTTGGATGAAGACTTCTGCCCGTCTGGAGGACCACTTCGCCCGGCTTCGTTGAGGACTTCGGCCTGGTTGGGGGAAGACTTCTCAAGGTAGGGTGATCTTCAAGGGGTTAGTGTTTGGTTTTATTAAGGGGGGATTGGGTGGGTTTTAGAGTAGTGTTGGGTGTGTGGGTGGTGGGTTTTAATGTTGGGGGGGGGTATTGTACTTTTTTTTACAGGTAAAAGAGCTGATTACTTTGGGGCAATTCCCTCACAAAAGGCCCTTTTTAAGGGCTATTTGTAATTTAGTATAGGGTAGGGCTTTTTATTATTTTGGGGGGCTTTTTTATTTTATTAGGGGGATTAGATTAGGTGTAATTAGTTTAAAAAAAGTTAGTGTTTTTTTTTTCCGTACTTTAGATAATTTTATTTAATTGTATTTAATTGTAGTTAATTTAGGGAATTAATGTAATTATTGTGTAGTGTTAGGTGTAATTGTAACTTAGGTTAGGTTTTATTTTACAGGTAAATTTTGTCTTTATTTTAACTAGGTAGCTATTAAATAGTTAACTATTTAATAACTATTGTACCTAGTTAAAATAAATACAAACTTGCCTGTAAAATAAAAATAAACCCTGAGATAGATACAATGTAAGTATTAGTTATATTGTAGCTATCTTAGGGTTTATTTTATAGTTAAGTATTTAGTTTTAAATAGGAATAATTTAGTTAATTGTAGTAATTTTATTTAGATTTATTTAAATTATACTTAAGTTAGGGGGTGTTAGGGTTAATAACTTTAATATAGTGGCGGCGACGTTGGGGGCGGCAGATTAGGGGTTCATAATTGTAGGTAGGTTGCAGCGACATTGGGGGCGGCAGATTATGGGTTAATAAATATAATGTAGGTGTCTGCGATGTTGGGGGCAGCAGATTAGGGGTTCATAAGTATAATGTAGGTGGCGGCGGTGTCCAGAGCGGCAGATTAGGGGTTAATAATATAATGTAGGTGTCTGTGATGTCGGGGGCGGCAGATTAGGGGTTAATAAGTGTAAGATTAGGGGTGTTTAGACTCGGGGTTCATGTTAGGGTGTAAGGTGTAGACATAAAATGTATTTCCCCATAGGAATCAATGGGGCTGCGTTAGGAGCTTTACGCTGCTTTTTTTGCAGGTGTTAGGTTTTTTTCAGACGGCATTCCCCCATTGATTACTATGGGGAAATCGTGCACAAGCACGTTTTGCCATCTCACCGCTAATGTAAGCAGCGCTGGTATTGAGGTGAGATGTGGAGCAAAATTTTGCTCACCGCTCACTTTTCTGCGGCTAACGCCGGGTTTGAAAAAACCCGTAATACCAGCGTTGTCTTAAGTGAGTGGTGAGAATAAAATGCTTGTTAGCACCGCACACCATTACCAACAAAACTCGTAATCTACCCATTAGTTTTTTAATTTTATATAAGAGCAAATACCCTACTGTAAAACGTAGAAGTAATGCAGTTACTGTTAGGTTATACAATTTTGAATCATTTGACACTACTCACTTCTGTTGTATACCGTATATATCAATAGGAATATATACAGAGAGGTAGAGAGATACTGTGTGTGTATGAGTGTATGTGATACAGAGAGGTAGAGAGATACTGTGTGTGTGTGTATATATATATATATATATATATACATATATATATATATATATATATATATATATATATATATATATATATATATATATATATATATATATATATATATATATATATATATATATATATATATATATATATATATATAGAGAGAGAGAGAGACTGACTCTCAAAACCATTGTTAGCCTGTTCTCTGGCAATTTACCACCACCGCCCATTTAAAAAGTGTCCAGGAATTATTTGGGCAAAAGGTGGCAACTGTAGTGCAACGTTTTAGCCCAGTAATGCTTTTCACAGAGTAGAACTTTCCTGTAGTATATCAGTCTGATCCCACCTATTACGGTCAGTCCAGTGCCGAAATACCAGGCAATTCCTCTCTGAACAAGGAACACAGCAACCCCAGATGATAGTTTCGGCCTTCATTCGGCCTGGTTAGTGAGGTGTAGCCATATTCCTCTAAGCACACTGAGCAAGGAGTCCAGGTCTGGTTGCCCCTTTTTCCCTTAGGGAGACTACATACATAAAGAGTGAAGCACACACACAGGAACAAACAACCGGCTCAATACCATTGTTAGCCTGTTCTCTGGCGATTTACCACCTGGGTGCAGCTTCTTTTAGCCCAGAAATGCTTTTCACATAAAAGAACTTTCCTGTAGTATATCAGTTTGATCCCGCCTATTACGGTCAGTCCAGCGCCAAAATACCAGGCAATTCCTCTCTGAACAAGGAACACGGCAACCCCAGAGGATCGTTTCGGCCTTCATTGGGCCTCGTCAGTGAGGTGTAGCCATATTCCTCTAAGCGCACTGAGCAAGGAGTCCATGTCTGGTTTCCCCTTTTTTCCATAGGGAGACTAAATACACACAGAGAGATACACACACACAGGAACAAACAACCGGCTCAATACCATTGTTAGCCTGTTCTCTGGTGATTTACAACCTGGGTACAGCTTAGGGTTGCCACCTGCCCCGGTATCACCGGGACAGTCTCGGTCTGACGCTTTATGTCCCGGGACTGACCTCAAATGCCCTGGGCTAAGAGCTCCCCTGGCGCAGCAAGCAGCAGTGAGCACAGATTTAAAAAAAAATAGCTCGCCAGGGGAGCTCTTAGCCCAGGGTTACTAAAATACCGGGTAGGTGGAGTCTGGAGGAGAGATGGAGGATGGTGTGGGAGGGGGGAGGAGGAGAGTCGTTACGTCCTGCTGAGAGCGACAGAGAGAGGTCAGGTGTTGGTGCGGTGGCCGCGGAGCCCTTGCCCTGGCCCTTAGCCAACAAGTGCAGTGCAACCACAGAGAAACTGTGAGTAATATTTGGCTGTGTCTGCTGTTTTTTCTTGGTAATTGGTATTGTCATTTTTCGGGGGGGCTTAATTATGTGTAAATTATCTGGCTTAGAATTCTATGGTTTTTTTTTTATATATATATATATATATATATCTCAAAGAAAAACTGGCATGATTCCTTAGTGCTGTTAAAACTGAGCTTTATTTAACCAACAGCACCAAGGTACCATGCCGGTTTGTTCTTTGATTATGTTTAAAACTTATCCTCATACACCGGGCGTTTTCCTTTCCTGCTGAATTGGGCTGAAGTTTGTTTGATGCAGGTACTTAGCAGTCAGGTGAGCAGGCTGTTTTTGAGAGAAGCTGTTACTGGTCTGAATACACAGCATACTACAGTGGATATGGATCATCAGTTTTGCTGCTGAAAAAAGGAAGCATTTTAGCCTGTATAACTACCGCACTGGCAAACTGGGGGACAAATTCAAGGCGGACCTGCATAGTTCCTGGGGGACCGGTGATCATATTGCCACTTAACTGTCATGTTTTACTGTGTTTTGAGCATATTTAATCATCTACATACATTTTTGATTTAATATATATATATATATATATATATATATATATATATATATACATATATATATATATAGTATCTAACAAAAGTGAGGGCCCCCCCCTTACATTTTTGTAAATATTTTATTATATCTTTTCATGTGACAACACTGAAGAAATTACACTTTGCTGCAATGTAAAGTAGTGAGTGTACAGCCTGTATAACAATGTAAATTTGCTGTCCCCTCAAACTAACTCAACACACAGCCATTAATGTCTAAACCGTTGGCAACAAAAGTGAGTACACACCTAAGTGGAAATGTCTAAATTGGACCCAATTAGCCATTTTCCCTCCCCGGTGTCATGTGACTCATTAGTGTTACAAGGTTTCAGGTGCGAATGTGGAGCAGGTGTGTTAAAGTTGGTGTTATCGCTCTCACACTCTCTCATACTGGTCACTGGAAGTTCAACATGGCACCTCATGGCAAAGAACTCTCTGAGGATCTGAAAAAAATAATTGTAGCTCTACATAAAGATTGCCTAGGCTATAAGAAGATTGCCAAGACCCTGAAACTGAACTGCAGCAGGGTGGGCAAGTCCATACAGTGGTTTCACAAGAAAGGTTCCACTCAGACCAGGCCACGCCATGGTCGACCAAAGAAGTTGAGTGCACGTCCTCATCGTCATATCCAGAGGTTGTCTTTGGGAAATAGACGTATGTGTGATGCCAGCATTGCTGCAGAGGTTGAAGGTGTGGGGGGTCACCCTGTCAGTGCTCAGACCAGTGCAAATTGGTCTGCATGGCTGTCGTCCCATTATCTAAAGATAATGCACAAGAAAGCCTGCAAATAGTTTGCTGAAGACAAGCAGACTAAGTACATGGATTACTAGAACCATGTCCTGTGGTCCGATGAGACCAAGATAAACTTATTTGGTTCAGATGGTGTCAAGCGTGTTTGGCAGCAACCAGATGAGGAGTACAAAGACAAGTGTGTCTTGCCTACAATCAAGCATGATGGTGGGAGTGTCATGGTCTGGGCCTGCATGAGTGCTGCCGGCACTGGGGAGCTAAAGTTCATTAAGGGAACCATGAATGCCAACATGTACTCTGACATACTGAAGCAGAGCATGATCCCCCTCCCTCCAGAGACTGAAACTGCAGGGCAGTATTCCAACATAACGACCCCAAACACACCTCCAAGACCACCACTGCCTTGCTAAAGAAGCTCAGGTGATGGACTGGCCAAGCATGTCTCCAGACCTAAACCCTATTGAGCATCTGTGGGGCATCCTCAAACGGAAGGTGGGGGAGCGCAAGGTCTCTAACATCCCCCAGCTCCGTGATGTCATCATGGAGGAGTGGAAGAGGACTCCAGTGGCAGCCTGTGAAGCTCTGGTGAACTCCATGCCCAAGAGGGTTAAGGCAGTGCTGGAAAATAATCGTGGCCACACAAAATATGGCCTAATTCAATATTAATTCAATATTATTCTCTGTGCAGAAATCTTTGGCTTCTTCTACTGAGTTTAAAACAATGGTACCTTCCAGCCCCAGTACTGTTATTTTAACAGGATATCTCATGCTGGCTTTTAGACCTGCTTTAATTAACCCAGTTCAGAAAGGTGCCATTGTTTTTCTCCTGGCTGTAGTTTTCATAGAGAAATCTTGGAATATAAATATCTGTTTAGTGCCTATTGTTAGTGTTTGTATCTTTCTATATTGACGCATTATATTAATTTTGTCTTGGAAATTGAGATACTTAATTAACACCATACGTGGTCGTTTGTTACCATCTGGATATTCCCTAATAGTCGCAATCCTGTGGGCCCTTTCTACTTATAAAGTATTGACCCCGGTCTGCATCCTCAATAACACAGGTAAAGTAGTTGCCCCAAATATTATTAGGTCTTCATATTCTTTACTCTCAGGTAGACCAACGATACGTAAATTACTAGGTTGTGACCTGTCCTCTAAATCTTCAACTTTAAATTGTAATGCTTTAATTTCTTCTGTTAAGTGTGATCAGTCCACGGGTCATCATTACTTCTGGGATATTACTCCTCCCCAACAGGAAGTGCAAGAGGATTCACCCAGCAGAGCTGCATATAGCTCCTCCCCTCTACGTCACTCCCAGTCATTCTCTTGCACCCAACGACTAGATAGGATGTGTGAGAGGACTATGGTGATTTTATTTAGTTTTATTTCTTCAATCAAAAGTTTATTTTTTTAATAGCACCGGAGTGTGTTATTCCTTCTCTGGTAGAATTTGAAGAAGAATCTACCAGAGTTTTTACTATGATTTTAGCCGGAGTAGTTAAGATCATATTGCTGTTTCTCGGCCATCTGAGGAGAGGTAAACTTCAGATCAGGGGACAGCGGGCAGATTAATCTGCAAAGAGGTATGTAGCAGCTTTTATTTTCTGACAATGGAATTGATGAGAAAATCCTGCCATACCGATATAATATCATGTATGTATATTTTACATTTGAGTATTCTGGGGAATGGTACTTCACTGGAATTACTCTGTGTATATAAGACTTTAGCCTATTTGCAAGCAACAGGCTTTTTAATAACTCTTAATTTATGTTAAACGTTTTTGCTAGAATGTAAAATCGTTTTCATTTTCTGAGGTACTGGGTGAATAAAATGTTTGGGCACTTTTTTTTCCCACTTGGCAGTTGCTTGATCTAATTCTGACAGTTTACTGATCTCTCTCACTGTTGTGTGTGAGGGGGAGGGGCCTTTTTTGGCGCTTTTGCTACGCATCAAAAATTTCAGTCAGAAGCTCATTGTTTTTCCTGCATGTTCCGGTTCATCTCTACAGAACTCAGGGGTCTTCAAAACTTGTTTGAGGGAAGTAATCTTCACAACAGAGCTGTGAGATTGTAGTTGACTGTGATAAAAAACGTTTATTCTTTAACTTTTTTTCTGCCATCAGGGTTAGTTATCTGTGCTAATGGGAACAAGCCTTTGCTAAAATTGTGTTTTGTTTTACAAAGATTGATGCTGTAACCTTTTCAGTTTATTGATTTCAACTGTCATATATCTTTCTGTGCTTCTTAGGCACAGTACGTTTTTCATTGTATTTTACTTGAATAATATTTCCAAGTTGCAAGTTTAGTTGCTAGTGTGTTAAACATGTCTGATTCAGAGGAAGAGACTTGTACTATTTGTGCTAATGCCAAAGTGGAGCCCAATAGAAATTTATGTACTAACTGTATTGATGCTACTTTAAATAAAAGTCAATCTGTACAAATTGAACAAATTTCACCAAACAACGAGGGGAGAGTTATGCCGACTAACTCGCCTCACGTGACAGTACCTGCATCTCGCGCGATATTGTGGCGCCCAGTACATCTGGGCGGCCATTACAAATAACATTACAAGATATGGCTACTGTTATGACTGAGGTTTTGGCTAAATTACCAGAGCTAAGAGGCAAGCGTGATCACTCTGGGGTGAGAACAGAGTGCGCTGATAATGCTAGGGCCATGTCAGATACTGCGTCACAACTTGCAGAACATGAGGACGGAGAGCTTCATTCTGCGGCTGACGGTTCTGATCCAAACAGATTGGATTCAGATATTTCAAATTTTAAATTTAAGCTGGAAAACCTCCGTGTATTACTAGGGGAGGTGTTAGCGGCTCTGAATGATTGTAACACAGTTGCAATACCAGAGAAAATGTGTAGGTTGGATAAATATTTTGCTGTACCAACAAGTACTGACGTTTTTCCTATACCTAAGAGACTAACTGAAATTATTACTAAGGAGTGGGATAGACCCGGTGTGCCGTTCTCACCCCCTCCGATATTTAGAAAGATGTTTCCAATAGACACCACCACACGGGACTTATGGCAAACGGTCCCTAAGGTGGAGGGAGCAGTTTCTACTTTAGCTAAGCGTACCACTATCCCGGTGGAGGATAGCTGTGCCTTTTCAGATCCAATGGATAAAAAGTTAGAGGGTTACCTTAAGAAAATGTTTGTTCAACAAGGTTTTATATTGCAACCCCTTGCATGCATTGCGCCGGTCTCGGCTGCAGCGGCATTCTGGATTGAGTCTCTGGAAGAGAACATTAGTTCAGCTACTCTGGACGACATTACGGACAGGCTTAGAATCCTTAAGCTAGCTAATTCATTCATTTCGGAAGCCGTAGTACATTTAACTAAACTTACGGCTAAGAATTCCGGATTCGCCATTCAGGCGCGCAGAGCACTGTGGCTAAAATCCTGGTCAGCTGATGTAACTTCTAAGTCCAAATTACTTAATATACCTTTCAAAGGGCAGACCTTATTTGGGCCCGGTTTGAAAGAAATTATTGCTGACATTACAGGAGGTAAAGGCCACGCCCTGCCTCAAGACAGAGCCAAACCTAAGGCTAGACAGTCTAATTTTCGTTCCTTTCGGAATTTCAAAGCAGGAGCAAAATCAACTTCCACTGCTCCAAAACAAGAAGGATCTGTTGCTCGCTACAGACAAGGCTGGAGACCTAACCAGTCTTGGAACAAGGGCAAGCAGGCCAGGAAACCTGCTGCTGCCCCTAAAACAGCATGAATTGAGGGCCCCCGATCCGGGATCGGATCTAGTGGGGGGCAGACTTTCTCTCTTCGCCCAGGCTTGGGCAAGAGATGTCCAGGACCCCTGGGCGCTAGAGATAATATCTCAGGGATACCTTCTGGACTTCAAATACTCTCCTCCAAGAGAGAGATTTCATCTGTCAAGGTTGTCAACAAACCAAACAAAGAAAGAGGCGTTTCTACGCTGCGTACAAGAACTTTTGTTAATGGGAGTAATCCATCCAGTTCCACGGTCGGAACAAGGACTAGGGTTTTACTCAAATCTGTTTGTGGTTCCCAAAAAAGAGGGAACTTTCAGGCCAATCTTGGATTTAAAGATCCTAAACAAATTCCTAAGAGTTCCATCGTTCAAAATGGAGACTATTCGGACTATTTTACCCATGATCCAAAAGGGTCAGTACATGACCACAGTGGATTTAAAGGATGCTTACCTTCACATACCGATTCACAAAGATCATTACCGGTACCTAAGGTTTGCCTTCCTAGACAGGCATTACCAGTTTGTAGCTCTTCCATTCGGATTGGCTACAGCTCCAAGAATCTTCACAAAGGTTCTGGGTGCTCTTCTGGCGGTACTAAGACCGCGGGGAATCTCGGTAGCTCCGTACCTAGACGACATTCTGATACAAGCTTCAAGCTTTCAAACTGCCAAGTCTCATACAGAGTTAGTACTGGCTTTTCTAAGGTCACATGGATGGAGGGTGAACGAAAAGAAGAGTTCACTCGTTCCACTCACAAGAGTTCCCTTCCTGGGGACTCTTATAGATTCTGTAGAAATGAAGATTTACCTGACAGAGGACAGGTTAACAAGACTTCAAAGTGCTTGCCGCACCCTTCATTCCATTCAACACCCGTCAGTGGCTCAATGCATGGAGGTAATCGGCTTAATGGTAGCGGCAATGGACATAGTACCCTTTGCACGCTTACACCTCAGACCACTGCAGCTGTGCATGCTAAGTCAGTGGAATGGGGATTACTCAGACTTGTCCCCTTCTCTGAATCTGGATCAAGAGACCAGAAATTCTCTTCTATGGTGGCTTTCTCGGCCACATCTGTCCAGGGGGATGCCATTCAGCAGACCAGACTGGACAATTGTAACAACAGACGCCAGCCTTCTAGGTTGGGATGCCGTCTGGAATTCTCTGAAGGCTCAGGGACAATGGAGTCAGGAGGAGAGTCTCCTGCCAATAAACATTCTGGAATTGAGAGCAGTTCTCAATGCCCTCCTGGCTTGGCCCCAGTTGACAACTCGGGGGTTCATCAGGTTTCAGTCGGACAACATCACGACTGTAGCTTACATCAACCATCAGGGAGGGACAAGAAGCTCCCTAGCAATGATGGAAGTATCAAAGATAATTCGCTGGGCAGAGTCTCACTCTTGCCACCTGTCAGCAATCCACATCCCGGGAGTGGAGAACTGGGAGGCGGATTTCTTAAGTCGTCAGACTTTTCATCCGGGGGAGTGGGAACTTCATCCGGAGGTCTTTGCCCAAATACTTCGACGTTGGGGCAAACCAGAGATAGATCTCATGGCGTCTCGACAGAACGCCAAGCTTCCTCGTTACGGGTCCAGATCCAGGGATCCAGGAGCAGTCCTGATAGATGCCCTGACAGCACCTTGGGACTTCAGGATGGCTTACGTGTTTCCACCCTTCCCGATGCTTCCTCGATTGATTGCCAGAATCAAACAGGAGAGAGCATCAGTGATTCTAATAGCACCTGCATGGCCACGCAGGACTTGGTATGCAGACCTGGTGGACATGTCATTCTGTCCACCTTGGTCTCTACCTCTGAAACAGGACCTTCTGATACAGGGTCCTTTCAAACATCAAAATCTAACTTCTCTGAAGCTGACTGCTTGGAAATTGAACGCTTGATTTTATCAAGACGTGGGTTTTCTGAGTCAGTTATTGATACCTTAATACAGGCTAGGAAGCCTGTTACCAGAAGGATTTACCATAAGATATGGCGTAAATACCTGTATTGGTGTGAATCCAAAGGTTACTCTTGGAGTAAGGTTAGGATTCCTAGGATATTGTCTTTTCTACAAGAAGGTTTAGAAAAGGGTTTATCTGCTAGTTCATTAAAGGGACAGATCTCAGCTCTGTCCATTCTGTTACACAAACGTCTGTAAGAAGTTCCAGACGTTCAGGCTTTTTGTCAGGCTTTGGCCAGGATTAAGCCTGTGTTTAAAACCGTTGCTCCACCATGGAGTTTAAACCTTGTTCTTAATGTTTTACAGGGCGTTCCGTTTGAACCCCTTCATTCCATTGATATAAAGTTGTTATCTTGGAAAGTTCTATTTTTAATGGCTATTTCCTCGGCTCGAAGAGTCTCTGAGTTATCAGCCTTACATTGTGATTCTCCTTATTTGATTTTTCATTCGGATAAGGTAGTTCTGCGTACTAAACCTGGGTTCTTACCTAAGGTAGTCACTAACAGGAATATCAATCAAGAGATTGTTGTTCCTTCTTTGTGCCCAAATCCTTCTTCGAAGAAGGAACGTCTACTGCACAATCTGGACGTAGTTCGTGCCCTAAAATTTTACTTACAGGCAACTAAGGAATTTCGACAAACCTCTTCTCTGTTTGTCGTTTACTCTGGTCAGAGGAGAGGTCAAAAGGCTTCTGCTACCTCTTTCTTTTTGGCTTCGTAGCATAATTCGTTTAGCTTATGAGACTGCTGGACAGCAGCCTCCTGAAAGAATTACAGCTCATTCTACTAGAGCTGTGGCTTCCACTTGGGCCTTCAAGAATGAGGCCTCTGTTGAACAGATTTGCAAGGCTGCAACTTGGTCTTTGCTTCATACTTTTTCCAAATTTTACAAATTTGACACTTTTGCTTCCTCGGAGGCTATTTTTGGGAGAAAGGTTCTTCAGGCAGTGGTTCCTTCTGTATAAAGAGCCTGCCTATCCCTCCCGTCATCCGTGTTCTTTTGCTTTGGTATTGGTATCCCAGAAGTAATGATGACCCGTGGACTGATCACACTTAACAGAAGAAAACATAATTTATGCTTACCTGATAAATTCCTTTCTTCTGTAGTGTGATCAGTCCACGGCCCGCCCTGTTTTTTAAGGCAGGTAAATATTTTTTAAGTTATACTCCAGTCACCACTACACCCTTGGTTTCTCCTTTCTCGTTGGTCCTTGGTCGAATGACTGGGAGTGACGTAGAGGGGAGGAGCTATATGCAGCTCTGCTGGGTGAATCCTCTTGCACTTCCTGTTGGGGAGGAGTAATATCCCAGAAGAAATGATGACCCGTGGACTGATCACACTACAGAAGAAAGGAATTTATCAGGTAAGCATAAATTATGTTTTTATCCTCGTGTTTATTCAGATTTGCCTCATGTATGTTAGGTCTGTCCTCTAGATCTGAGACCCTTGGCTTAAGTTCTGAGATTCTAGTGGAGAATTGCCTAAACTCTTGTGATGGATCCATAATTTCTTTCTTGACTATCTCAAACTGAGGTAATATTAAGGCCTAGATTTAGAGTTGGGCGGTAGCCGTCAAAACCAGCGTTAGAGGCTCCTAACGCTGGTTTTTACCGCCCTCTGGTATTTGGAGTCAATCATTAAAGGGTCTAACGCTCACTTTTCAGCCGCAACTTTTCCATACCGCAGATCCCCTTACGTCAATTGCGTATCCTATCTTTTCAATGAGATCTTTCTAACGCCGGTATTTAGAGTCTTGGCTAAAGTGAGCGTTAGAAATCTAATGACAAAACTCCAGCCGCAGAAAAAAGTCAGTAGTTAAGAGCTTTCTGGGCTAACGCCGGTTTATAAAGCTCTTAACTACTGTGCTCTAAAGTACACTAACACCCATAAACTACCTATGTACCCCTAAACCGAGGTCCCCCCCACATCGCCGCCACTCTATTAAATTTTTTTAACCCCTAATCTGCCGACCGCCACCTACGTTATACTTATGTACCCCTAATCTGCTGCCCCTAACACCGCCGACCCCTATATTATATTTATTAACCCCTAATCTGCCCCCCTCAACATCGCCTCCACCTGCCTACACTTATTAACCCCTAATCTGCCGAGCGGACCACACCGCTACTATAATAAAGTTATTAACCCCTAATCCGCCTCACTCCCGCCTCAATAACCCTATAATAAATAGTATTAACCCCTAATCTGCCCTCCCTAACATCGCCGACACCTAACTTCAATTATTAACCCCTAATCTGCCGACCGAATCTCGCCGCTACTGTAATAAATGGATTAACCCCTAAAGCTAAGTCTAACCCTAACACCCCCCTAAGTTAAATATAATTTAAATCTAACAAAATAAATTAACTCTTATTAAATAAATTATTCCTATTTAAAGCTAAATACTTACCTGTAAAATAAACAGTAATATAGCTACAATATAAATTATAATTATATTATAGCTATTTTAGGATTTATATTTATTTTACAGGTAACTTTGTATTTATTTTAACCAGGTACAATAGCTATTAAATAGTTAAGAACTATTTAATAGCTAAAATAGTTAAAATAATTACAAAATTACCTGTAAAATAAATCCTAACCTAAGTTACAATTAAACCTAACACTACACTATCAATAAATTAATTAAATAAAATACCTACAATTACCTACAATTAAATAAACTAACTAAAGTACAAAAAATAAAAAAGAACTAAGTTACAAAAAATAAAAAAATATTTACAAACATTAGAAAAATATTACAACAATTTTAAACTAATTACACCTACTCTAAGCCCCCTAATGAAATTACAAAGCCCCCCAAAATAAAAAAAAGGCCCTACCCTATTCTAAATTAAAAAAGTTCAAAGCTCTTTTACCTTACCAGCCCTGAACAGGGTCCTTTGCGGGGCATGCCCCAAGAAATTCAGCTCTTTTGCCTGTAAAAAAACACATACAATACCCCCCCAACATTACAACCCACCACCCACATACCCCTAATCTAACTCAAACCCCCCTTAAATAAACCTAACATTAAGCCCCTGAAGATCTTCCTACCTTATCTTCACCTCACCGGGTATCACCGATCGGTCCTGGCTCCAAAATCTTCATCCAACCCAAGCGGGGGCTGGCGATCCATAATCATGCGGCTGAAGAGGTCCAGAAGAGGCTACAAAGTCTTCATTCTATCCGGGAAGAAGAGGCGATCCATACCGGCAACCATCTTGATCCAAGCGGCATCTTCTATCTTCATCCGATGAGGAACGGCTCCATCGTGAAGACCTCCATCGCTGATCAATCTTCTTCCGACGACGTCCAACTGAAGAATGATGGTTCCTTTAGGGAACGTCATCCAAGATGGCGTCCCTCGAATTCCGATTGGCTGATAGGATTCTATCAGCCAATCGGAATTATGGTAGGAAAATTCTGATTGGCTGATGGAATTAGCCAATCAGAATCAAGTTCAATCCGATTGGCTGATCCGATCAGCCAATCGGATTGAGCTCGCATTCTAGTGGCTGTTCCGACGTCCCTTAAAGGAACCGTCATTCTTCAGTTGGACGTCGTCGGAAGAAGATTGATCCGCGCTGGAGGTCTTCACGATGGAGCCGTTCCTCATCGGATGAAGATAGAAGATGGCGCTTGGATCAAGATGGTTGCCGGTCTGGATCGCCTCTTCTTCCCGGATAGGATGAAGACTTTGGAGCCTCTTCTGGACCTCTTCAGCCGCAGGATTATGGATCGCCAGCCCCCGCTTGGGTTGGATGAAGATTTTGGAGCCAGGACCGATCGGTGATACCCGGTGAGGTGAAGATAAGGTAGGAAGATCTTCAGGGGCTTAGTGTTAGGTTTATTTAAGGGGGGTTTGGGTTAGATTAGGGGTATGTGGGTGGTGGGTTGTAATGTTGGGGGGGGGGTATTGTATGTGTTTTTTTACAGGCAAAAGAGCTGAATTTCTTGGGGCATGCCCCGCAAAGGGCCCTGTTCAGGGCTGGTAAGGTAAAAGAGCTTTGAACTTTTTTAATTTAGAATAGGGTAGGGCATTTTTTTTCTTTTGGGGGGCTTTGTAATTTCATTAGGGGGCTTAGAGTAGGTGTAATTAGTTTAAAATTGTTGTAATATTTTTCTAATGTTTGTAAATATTTTTTTATTTTTTGTAACTTGGTTATTTGTAGGTATTGTATTTAATTAATGTATTGATAGTGTAGTGTTAGGTTTAATTGTAGGTAATTGTAGGTATTTTATTTAATTAATTTATTGATAGTGTAGTGTTAGGTTTAATTGTAACTTAAGTTAGGATTTATTTTACAGGTAATTTTGTAATTATTTTAACTATTTTAGCTATTAAATAGTTCTTAACTATTTAATAGCTATTGTACCTGGTTAAAATAAATACAAAGTTACCTGTAAAATAAATATAAATCCTAAAATAGCTATAATATAATTATAATTTATATTGTAGGTATATTAGGATTTATTTTACAGGTAAGTATTTAGCTTTAAATAGGAATAATTTATTTAATAAGAGTTAATTTATTTAGTTAGATTTAAATTATATTTAACTTAGGGGGTGTTAGTGTTAGGGTTAGACTTAGCTTTAGGGGTTAATACATTTATAAGAATAGCGGTGAGCTCCAGGCGGCAGATTAGGGGTTAATGTTTGAAGTTTGGTGTCGGCGATTTTAGGGAGGGCAGATTAGGCGTTATAACTATTTATTATAGGGTTATTGAGGTGGGAGTGAGGCGGATTAGGGGTTAATAACTTTATTATAATAGCGGTGCGGTCCGCTCGGCAGATTAGGGGTTAATAAGTGTAGGCAGGTGGAGGCGACGTTGTGGGGGCAGATTAGGGGTTAATAAATATAATATAGGGGTCGGCGGTGTTAGGGGCAGCAGATTAGGGGTACATAGGGATAATGTAAGTAGCGGCGGTTTACGGAGCGGCAGATTAGGGGTTAAAAAAAATATGCAGGTGTCAGCGATAGCGGGGGTGGCAGAATAGGGGTTAATAAGTGTAAGGTTAGGGGTGTTTAGACTCGGGGTACATGTTAGAGTGTTAGGTGCAGACGTAGGAAGTGTTTCCCCATAGCAAACAACCGGCTTTTTTGCAGGTGTTAGGTTTTTTTTCAGCTCAAATAGCCCCATTGTTTTCTATGGGGGAATCGTGCACAAGCACGTTTTTGAAGCTGGCCGCATCCGTAAGCACCGCTGGTATCGAGAGTTGAAGTTGCGGTAAATATGCTATACGCTCCTTTTTTGGAGCCTAACGCAGCCATTCTGTGAACTCTAAATACCAGCGGTATTTAAAAGGTGCGGCCAGAAAAAAGCCAGCATAGCTAACGCACCCCTTTGGCCGCAAAACTCTAAATCTAGGCGTATGTCTGCAAGCTTATTTATAGTGAGTTGTGTTTCATATACCTTAACAGGGCTTTCTACGTTTACCTCTGTACTGGCCTCCGGCGGAGGTTTAGTTTTTTTAACCTTTTCTTAAAGGCATAGCCGGCGATCGCTTAACGTTGGTCATGTATTTTTCCATAGACTCCTAAGATAATAGATTTGTAAATCAATATCTACAGGGGGAGCAGAAAAGAGCTTATAAGGTATCCCCTAATGACAATATTTATTGTTATATACGTTCTGCTTTTCGTAGATCAGAGTTGATCCGTTAAAAAAAGGTGTAACCACTTGCCTATTTTTTTTTCTCTTGTCCCTTTTCCCCTGTCTTTTCCCCTCTTCTTCCCCCTCCCTCTTCCCTTTTCCGTGTCTTTCCTTTTTTTCCTTCTTTGTGTAGACGGTAAACCCAGAATTTGAGGGAACTGAACAGCTGTAAATTGTAATAAATCCTGAAATTTTGAATTTTTAGGTAACCCAATAATTCTGAGATTATTTCTGCGTGAACAATCCTCAAGCTCATCCATTCTATCCTGCATATGTTTATTTTGAACTAGTTGAGCCTCTAATATCTGCTTAATTTTATAGTGGGTGTATTCTAGATTGGAAATACTGATTTCCACTTCGTTCAATCTGCTATTAAACTGTTTAAATTCCTCAGTAAGGACTGAGAAGTCCTGCCTAATCTGATCAAACTGGGGTAGTAACAACTCACCAATTTGTTTAACAATAGTTTGTGAATCAAGGTTATGTAACAATAAATTAGAAGCATCAGCCAGTTCAGAACTGCTGTCATTGATATTCTTAGTTTTCCTTTCTTTAGAATTGGCTGGCATGAAAGGGGATTTATTTTTACTTGGTAGAACAAACCTATCCATAGATAGCTGACACTTCCTTGGTGTTATCAACCTGCTTATATTTTCCTGCCTCTAGTTCTTCTTCCAAGAGTGATCTCCAAAATCATCATGGAACAATCGTTTGTGTTGCTGGTGGCTCCAGCATGGCCTCACAGGTTTTGGTATGTGGGTCTTGTTCAGATGTCCAGCTGCCAACCTTGGCCACTTCTGTTAAGGCCGGACCTACTGTCTCAAGGTCCGTTTCTCCTGTTAAGTGTGGTCAGTCCACGGGTCATCATTACTTCTGGGATATTATCTCCTCCCCTACAGGAAGTGCAAGAGGATTCACCCAGCAGAGCTGCTATATAGCTCCTCCCCCCTACGTCACCTCCAGTCATTCTCTTGCACCCAACGAATAGATAGGATGTGTGAGAGGACTGTGGTGATTTAATTAGTTTATTACCTTCAATCAAAAGTTTGTTATTTTATAATAGCACCGGAGTGTGTTATTCATTCTCTGGTAGAATTTGAAGAAGAATCTACCGGAGTTTTTTCTATGATTTTAGCCGGAGTAGTTAAGATCATATTGCTGTTTCTCGGCCATCTGAGGAGAGGTAAACTTCAGATCAGGGGACAGCGGGCAGATTAATCTGCAAAGAGGTATGTAGCAGTTTGTTATTTTCTGACATGGAATTGATGAGAAAATCCTGCCATACCGTTATAATGTAAACTCAGCCTTAAATGCAGTAGATGTAGCTGGTATCAGGCTGTCATGTATGTATATTTTACACTTCAGTATTCTGGGGAATGGTACTTCACTGGATTTATACTGTATGCATAGACTTAACCTAATTTGCAGGGACTTGCAATAGGTTTTAAATAACAATTGATTTATTGAGGTTAAACGTTTTTTTGCTGGCATGTGAAAACGTTTATTTCTCTGAGGTACTGGGTGAAAAAATGTTTTGGGCACTATTTTTTCCACTTGGCAATAGTTTTGTTTAAATTAAAGCAGTTCACTCATCTCTCTCACTGTTATGTGTGAGGGGGAGGGGCCATTTTTGGCGCTTTTACTACGCATCAAAAAACTCAGTCAGAGGTTCATTTTCTCCCTGCATGATCCGGTTCATCTCTACAGAACTCAGGGATCTCCAAAGCCTTTTTTTGAGGGAGGTAATCATCACAGCAGAGCTGTGAAGATTGTAGTTGACTGTGATAAAAAACGTTTATTTGTGTATTTTTTCTGCTGCCTGGGTTAGTTATCCTTTGCTAATGGGAACAATCCTTTGCTAAAATTGTATATTTCTGACAAAGATTGATGCTATAACTGTCATAATTTTTTCTGTGCTTCTTATAGGCACAGTTCGTTTTCATATTATTGTAAATTACTTGAGAAAGCATTTCCAAGTTGCTAGTTAATTGCTAGTGTGTTAAACATGTCTGATTCAGAGGAAGATACATGTGCTATATGTGCTAATGCCAAAGTGGAGCCCAATAGAAGTTTATGTACTAACTGTATTGATGCTACTTTAAATAAAAGTCAATCTGTACAAATTGAACATATTTCACCAGACAACGAGGGGAGAGTTATGCCGACTAACTCGCCTCACGTGTCAGTACCTGCATCTCCCGCTCGGGAGGTGCGTGATATTGTAGCGCCGAGTACATCTGGGCGGCCATTTCAAATCACATTACAGGATATGGCTACTGTTATGACTGAAGTTTTGGCTAAATTACCAGAACTTAGAGGCAAGCGTGATCACTCTGGGGTGAGAACAGAGTGCGCTGATAATATTAGGGCCATGTCAGACACTGCGTCACAGGCGGCAGAACATGAGGACGGAGAACTTCATTCTGTGGGTGACGGTTCTGATCCAAATAGATTGGATTCAGATATTTCAAATTTTAAATTTAAGCTGGAAAACCTCCGTGTATTACTAGGGGAGGTGTTAGCGGCTCTGAATGATTGTAACACAGTTGCAATACCAGAGAAAATGTGTAGGTTGGATAAATATTTTGCGGGGATCCGGGAGCGGTTCTGATAGATGCTTTGACAGCACCTTGGACCTTCGGGATGGCTTATGTGTTTCCACCCTTCCCGATGCTTCCTCGATTGATTGCCAGAATCAAACAGGAGAGAGCATCAGTGATTCAAATAGCACCTGCATAGCCACGCAGGACTTGGTATGCAGATCTAGTGGACATGTCATCCTGTCCGCCTTGGTCTCTACCTCTGAAACAGGACCTTCTGATCCAGGGTCCATTCAAACATCAAAATCTAACTTCTCTGAAGCTGACTGCTTGGAAATTGAACGCTTGATTTTATCAGAACGTGGTTTTTCTGAGCCAGTTATTGATACCTTAATACAGGCTAGGAAGCCTGTTACCAGAAGGATTTACCATAAAATATGGCGTAAATACTTATATTGGTGCGAATCCAAGAGTTACTCATGGAGTAAGGTTAGGATTCCAAGGATATTGTCTTTTCTACAAGAAGGTTTAGAAAAGGGGTTATCTGCTAGTTCTTTAAAGGGACAGATTTCAGCTCTGTCCATTCTCTTACACAAACGTCTGTCAGAAGTTCCGGACGTTCAAGCTTTTTGTCAGGCTTTAGCTAGGATCAAGCCTGTGTTTAAAACTGTTGCTCCGCCATGGAGTTTGAACTTAGTTCTTAATGTTTTACAGGGTGTTCCGTTTGAACCCCTTCATTCCATTGATATCAAGTTGTTATCTTGGAAAGTTCTGTTTTTAATGGCTATTTCCTCGGCTCGAAGAGTTTCTGAGTTATCTGCTTTACATTGTGATTCTCCTTATCTGATTTTTCATTCAGAAAAGGTAGTTCTGCGTACTAAACCTGGGTTCCTACCTAAGGTGGTCACTAACAGGAATATCAATCAAGAGATTGTTGTTCCATCTTTGTGTCCTAATCCTTCCTCGAAGAAGGAACGTCTGCTACACAATCTAGATGTAGTCCGTGCCCTGAAATTTTATCTACAGGCAACTAAGGATTTTCGTCAAACGTCTTCCCTGTTTGTCGTTTATTCTGGTCAGAGGAGAGGTCAAAAAGCTTCGGCTACCTCTCTCTCTTTTTGGCTTCGTAGCATAATACGATTAGCCTATGAGACTGCTGGACAGCAGCCTCCTGAAAGAATTACAGCTCATTCTACTAGAGCTGTGGCTTCCACTTGGGCCTTTAAGAATGAGGCTTCTGTTGAACAGATTTGCAAGGCTGCAACTTGGTCTTCTCTTCATACTTTTTCCAAATTTTACAAATTTGACACTTTTGCTTCTTCGGATGCTGTTTTTGGGAGAAAGGTTCTTCAGGCAGTGGTTCCCTCCGTATAAAGAGCCTGCCTGTCCCTCCCGTCATCCGTGTACTTTTGCTTTGGTATTGGTATCCCAGAAGTAATGATGACCCGTGGACTGACCACACTTAACAGGAGAAAACAAAATTTATGCTTACCTGATAAATTCATTTCTCCTGTAGTGTGGTCAGTCCACGGCCCGCCCTGTTTTTTATGGCAGGCTAAAAAATTTTTTTTTTGGATTATACTCCAGTCACCACTACACCCTTCGGCTTCTCCTTTCTCGTTGGTCCTTTGGTCGAATGACTGGAGGTGACGTAGGGGGGAGGAGCTATATAGCAGCTCTGCTGGGTGAATCCTCTTGCACTTCCTGTAGGGGAGGAGATAATATCCCAGAAGTAATGATGACCCGTGGACTGACCACACTACAGGAGAAATGAATTTATCAGGTAAGCATAAATTTTGTTTTTTTCCATCAGATTTTCAAATCATTAAATTTGAAGGTATGGAAATTGATCGGTTAGTGCTAAGTCATAGAGGTTTCTCTGACTCGGTGATTAATACTATGTTACAAGCTCGTAAATCTGTCTCTAGAAAGATTTATTATCGAGTTTGGAAGACTTACATTTCATGGTGTTCGGATGAAGACTTATGCCCGGCTGGAGGACCACTTGTGCCCGGATTGGATGAAGAGTTCGGCCCGGCTGGGTGAAGACGGCTCAAGGTAGGGTGATCTTCAATGGGGTAGTGTTAGGTTTATTTAAGGGGGGATCGGGTGGGTTTTAAGGGCTGGTAAAAGAGCTAGTTACTTTGGGGCAATGCCCCGCAAAAGGCCCTTTTAAGGGCTATTTATAATTTAGTTTAGGGTAGGGAAATTTTATTATTTTGGGGGGCTTTTTTATTTTATTAGGGGGCTTAGATTAGGTGTAATTAGTTTAAACTTCTTGTAATATTTTTTTATTTTTTGTAATTTAGTGTTTGATTTTTTTTGTAATATAGTTTAGTTTATTTAATTGTATTTTATATTAGATAATTGTAGTTAATTTATTTAATTAATTTATTGATAGTGTAGTGTTAGGTGTATTTGTAACTTAGGTTAGGATTTATTTTACAGGTAATTTTGTAATTATTTTAACTAGGTAGCTATTAAATAGTTATTAACTATTGTACCTAGTTAAAATAAATACAAAGTTACCTGTAAAATAAATATAAATACTAAAATAGCTACAATGTAATTATTAATTATATTGTAGCTATCTTAGGGTTTATTTTATAGGTAAGTATTTAGTTTTAAATAGGAATTATTTAGTTAATAATATCAATATTATTTAGATTTATTTAAATAATAATTAAGTTAGGGGGTGTTAGGGTTAGACTTAGGTTTAGGGGTTAATACATTTAATGGAGGTGGCGGCGGTGTAGGGGGGTCAGGTTAGGGGTTAATATATTTAATGGAGGTGGCGGCGGTGTAGGGGGGTCAGATTAGGGGTTAATATATTTAATGTAGGTGGCGGCGGGGTCCGGAAGCGGAGGTTTAGGGGTTAATACATATAATGTAGGTGGCGGCGGGGTCCCGGTGCGGTGGTTTAGGGGTTAATACTAGGATAGGTTTATTGCGGTGTGGGCTATGGAGGTTTAGGGGTTAATAGTTAGGCTTATTGCGTTGTGGGGGGTTGTCGGTCTAGGGGTTAATACATTTATTATTAGGAGTGAGAGGGGGGGATTGCGGATATAGGGGTATATGTGTCGGATGATGTTTGGGAGGTGTGTTAGACAGTTACGGGAGATTTCATATTTTAGTAAGTTTTTGTAGGCGCAGGCAGTTTCTGGCGACTCCAGAAATTTGTACTTACGCTTATTTCTGGACATCGTTAGATTGTCCGACTTACGGCACTTTAGCAACTGCCGGCGGGGTATATGTAATACCCCGATGTGCGAGGTGAAACTACGGGCGGCGCGGGTTCCCTCGCTTGAGCCGGAAACTACACCGTATATCGGATCGCGCCCCATCGCAGTGGCCTCGCCCAGTTGGTCTTTGCTCTATTCAACATTTTTTGGACTTTGCCAATTACTATAGGAAGTTTATTAAAAACTTTTCTTCCTTGGTCAAACCTATCACTGACATGACCCGTAAGGAGAATGATCCACTCCATTGGTCATCTACTGACAATAAGGCTTTTGAGAGTCTTAAGACTGCCTTTGCTGCCGCTCCAGTTCTGGCTCATCCTAACCCTGTCCTGCCTTTCATTCTTGAGGTCAATGCGTCTAAGACTGGAGTAGGTGTCCTCTTGTCTCAACGTCCTACGCCTGACGGTTCCTTGCATCCGTGCGGTTTCTTCTCTAAGAAATTGTCTCCGGCGGAGTGCAATTATGAAATTGGCGACAGGGAATTACTGGCCATAATTTTGGCACTCAAGGAATTGGAGGCACCTTCTTGAGGGTACTAGCGTACCAGTGCTCATTCTTACTGACCACAAGAATTTGACTTACCTATCCGAAGCAAAACGTTTATCGCCCCGACAGACCAGATGGGCGCTATTTTTGTCTCGCTTTAATTATGTGGTCTCCTACCTGCCTGGTAGTAAGAATATTAGGGCTGATGCCCTCTCTCGACAATTTCTTTCATGTAATTAGCAAGAGTCCATGAGCTAGTGACGTATGGGATATACATTCCTACCAGGAGGGGCAAAGTTTCCCAAACCTTAAAATGCCTATAAATACACCCCTCACCACACCCACAATTCAGTTTTACAAACTTTGCCTCCGATGGAGGTGGTGAAGTAAGTTTGTGCTAGATTCTACGTTGATATGCGCTCCGCAGCAAGTTGGAGCCCGGTTTTCCTCTCAGCGTGCAGTGAATGTCAGAGGGATGTGAGGAGAGTATTGCCTATTTGAATGCAGTGATCTCCTTCTACGGGGTCTATTTCATAGGTTCTCTGTTATCGGTCGTAGAGATTCATCTCTTACCTCCCTTTTCAGATCGACGATATACTCTTATATATACCATTACCTCTGCTGATTCTCGTTTCAGTACTGGTTTGGCTTTCTACAAACATGTAGATGAGTGTCCTGGGGTAAGTAAATCTTATTTTCTGTGACACTCTAAGCTATGGTTGGGCACTTTGTTTATAAAGTTCTAAATATATGTATTCAAACATTTATTTGCCTTGACTCAGAATGTTCAACTTTCCTTATTTTTCAGACAGTCAGTTTCATATTTGGGATAATGCATTTGAATTAATCATTTTTTCTTACCTTCAAAAATTTGACTCTTTTTTTCCTGTGGGCTGTTAGGCTCGTGGGGGCTGAAAATGCTTCATTTTATTGCGTCATTCTTGGCGCGGACTTTTTTGGCGCAAAAATTCTTTTCCGTTTCCGGCGTCATACGTGTCGCCGGAAGTTGCGTCATTTTTTGACGTTATTTTGCGCCAAAAATGTCGGCGTTCCGGATGTGGCGTCATTTTTGGCGCCAAAAGCATTTAGGCGCCAAATAATGTGGGCGTCTTATTTGGCGCTAAAAAATAAGGGCGTCGCTTTTGTCTCCACATTATTTAAGTCTTATTTTTTCATTGCTTCTGGTTGCTAGAAGCTTGTTCTTTGGCATTTTTTTCCCATTCCTGAAACTGTCATTTAAGGAATTTGATCAATTTTGCTTTATATGTTGTTTTTTCTCTTACATATTGCAAGATGTCTCACGTTGCATCTGAGTCAGAAGATACTACAGGAAAATCGCTGTCTAGTGCTGGAGCTACCAAGCTAAGTGTATCTGCTATAATTTTTGGTATCTGTTTCTCCAGCTGTTGTTTGTATTGCATGTCATGACAAACTTATTAATGCAGATAAAATTTCCTTTAGTACTGTTACATTACCTGTTGCTGTTCCGTCAACATCTAATTTTCAGAGTGTTCCTGATAAACATAAGAGATTTTATTTTTTAAATCCATTAAGAGGGCTATGTCTGTTATTTCTCCTTCTAGTGTACATAAAAGTCTTTTAAAACTTTGCTTTTTTCAGATGAATTTTTAAATGAACATCATCATTCTGATACTGATAATGGTTCTTCTGGTTCAGAGGTTTCTGTCTCAGAGGTTGATGCTGATAAATCTTTGTATTTGTTCAAGATGGAATTTATTCGTTCTTTATTTAAAGAAGTATTAATTGCATTAGAAATAGAGGATTCTGGTCCTCTTGATACTAAATCTAAACGTTTAAATAAGGTTTTTTAAATCTCCTGTAGTTATTCCAGAAGTGTTTAATCTCCCTGATGCTATTTCTGAAGTAATTTCCAGGGAATGGAATAATTTGGGTAATTCTTTTACTCCTTCTAAACGTTTAAGCAATTATATCCTGTGCCATCTGACAGATTAGAGTTTTTTTGGGACAAAATCCCTAAGGTTATGGGGCTGTCTCTACTCCTGCTAAATGTGCTACTATTCCTACGGTAGATAGTAATTCATTTTAAGGATCCTTTAGATAGGAAAATTGAATCCTTTCTAAGAAAGCTTACTTATGTTCAGGTAATCTTCTTAGACCTGCTATATTTTTAGCTGCCGCTTCAACTTTTTGGTTAGAAGCTTTAGCGCAACAAGTAACAGATCATAATTTTATAGCATTATTATTATTCTATAACATGCTAATAATTTTATTGGTGATACCATCTTTTGATATCATTAGAGTTGATGTCAGGTATATGTCTCTAGCTATTTTAGCTAGAAAAGCTTTATGGATTAAACTTGGAATGCTGATATGTCTTCTAAGTCAACTTTGCTTTCCTTTTCTTTCCAGGGTAATAAATTATTATTTCAACTGTTTCTGGAAGGAAGGGAACTTTTTTACCAAAGGATAAAAAATCCAAGGTAAATTTAGGTCTAATAATCATTTTTCGTTCCTTTCCTCACAATAAGGAACAAAAGCCTGATCCTTCATCCTCAGGAGCGGTATCAGTTTGGAAACTATTTCCAGTTTGGAATATATCCAAGCCTTATAGAAAACCTATAGCCAGCTCCTAAGTACCCATGAAGGTGCGGACCTTATTCCAGCTCAGCTGGTATGGGGCAGATTACGTTTTCTTCAAAGAAATTTTGATCAATTCCGTTCTCAATTTCTGATTTTAGAACATTGTTTCAGAAAGGTACAGCATTGGCTTCAGTTAAGGCCTCCTGCTAAGAGATTTTTTTCTTTCCCGTGTCCCAGTTAACACAGCAAAGGCTCAGCATTTCTGAAATGTGTTTCAGATCTAGAGTTGGCTGGAGTAATTATGCCAGTTCCAGTTCTGGAACAGGGGCTGGGGTTTTATTTTATCTCTTCATTGTACCAAAGAAGGTCAATTCCTTCAGACCAGTTCCGGATCTATCAATATTGAATCGTTATGTAAGGATTCCAACATTCAGTTTCTGTAGGACTGTCCTGCCTTTTGTTTAGCAAGGGCATTATATGTCTACAATAGATTTACAGGATGTGTATCTGCATATTCCGATTCATCCAGATCACTTTTAGTGTCTGAGATTCTCTTTTTAGACAAGCATTACCAGTTTTGTGGCTCTAGCCTCAGTTCCAAGAATTTTTTTCAAAGGTTCTCGGTGCCCTTCTTTCTGTAATCAGAGAACAGGGTTTTGGTATTTCCTAATTGGACGATATCTGGGTACTTGCTCAGTCTTCTCATTTTCGAAGAATCTCATACGAATCGACTTGTGTTGTTTCTTCAAGTTCATGGTTGGAGGATCAATTTACTAATCAGTTCAATGATTCCTCAGACAAGGGTAACCTTTTTAGGTTTCTAGAATAGATTCAGTGTCTATGACTCTGTCCTTGTCAGACAAGAGAAGTTTAACATTGATTTCAGCTTGTCAAAACCTTCAGTCACATTCATTCCCTTTGGTAGCCTTATGCATGGAAATTTTAGGTCTTAGGACTGCCGCATCAGATGCGATCTCCTTTGCTCGTTTTCACATGCGACCTCTTCAGCTCTGTATGCTGAACCAATGGTGCAGGGATTACTCAAAGATATCTCACTTAATATCTTTAAACCGATTATACGACACTCTCTGACATGGTGGACAGATCACCATTGTTTAGTTAAGGGGGCTTCTTTGTTCTTCCGACCTGGACTATAATCTCAACAGATGCAAGTCTTACAGGTTGGGGAGCTGTGTGGGGGTATCTGACGGCACAAGGGGTTTGGGAATCTCAGGAGGTGAGATTTCCGATCAATATTTTGGAACTCCGTGCAATTTCAGAGCTCTTCAGTCTTGGCCTCTTCTGAAGAGAGAGTTGTTCATTTGTTTTCAGATAGACAATGTCACAACTGTGGCATACATCAATCATCAAGGAGGGACTCACAGTCCTCTGGCTATAAAAGAAGTATCTCGAATTTTGGTTTGGGCGGAATCCAGCTCCTGTCTAATCTCTGCGGTTCATATCCCAGGTATGGACAATTGGAAAGCGGATTATCTCAGTCGCCAAACGTTGCACCTGGGCGAATGGTCTTCACCCAGAGGTATTTCCTCAGATTGTTCAAATGTGGGAACTCCCAGAAATAGATCTGATGGCTTCTCATCTAAACAAGAAACTTCCCTGGTATCTGTCCGGATCCAGGGATCCTCGGGCGGAGGCAGTGGATGCATTATCTCTTCCTTACAAGTGTCATCCTGCCTATATCTTTCCGCCTCTAGTTCTTCTTCCAAGGGTATTCTCCAATATTCTAAGGAATGCTCGTTTGTCCTGCTGGTAGCTCCAGCATGGCCTCACAGGTTTTGGTATGCGGATCTTGTCCGGATGGCCTCTTGCCAGCTGTGGATTCTTCCGTTAAGACCAGTCTTTCTGTCTCAAGGTTCTTTTTTCCATCAGGATCTCAAAACCTTAATTTTAAGGTGTGGAGTTTGAACGCTTGATTCTTGGTCAAAGAGGTTTCTCTGACTCTGTGATTGATACTATGTGACAGGCTCGTAAATCTGTATCTAGAGAGATATATTATAGAGTCTGGAAGACTTATATTTTTTCAGGATGGTTTAGATAAAGGTTTGTCCGCAAGTTTCTTGAAAGACAAATCTCTGCTCTTTCTGTTCTTTTTCACAGAAGGATTGCTAATCTTCCTGATATTCATTGTTTTGTACAAGCTTTGGTTCGTATAAAACCTGTCATTAAGTCAATTTCTCCTCCTTGGAGTTTGAATTTGGTTCTGGGGGCTCTTCAAGCTCCTCCTTTTGAACCCATGCATTTTTTGGTCATTATATTACTTTCTTGGAAAGTTTTGTTTCTTTTGGCCATCTCTTCTGCCAGAAGAGACTCTGAATTATCTACTCTTTTTTGTAAGTCTCCTTTTCTGATTTTGCATCAGGATAAGGCGGTGCTGCGAACTTCTTTTGAATTTTTTACCTAAGGTTGTGAATTCTAACAACATTTGTAGAGAAATTGTGGTTCCTTCATTATGTCCTAATCCTATAAATTCTAAGGAGAAATCATTGCATTCTTTGGATGCTGTTAGAGCTTTGTAATATTATGTTGAAGCTATTAAGTCTTTCCGAAAGACTTCTAGTCTATTTGTCATCTTTTCCGGTTCTAGAAAAGACCAGAAAGCTTCTGCCATTTCTTTGGCATCTTGGTTGAAATCTTTATTTCATCATGCCTATGTTGAGTCAGGTAACACTCCGCCTCAAAGGATTACAGCTCATTCTACTAAGTTAGTTTCTACTTCCTGGGCGTTTAAGAATGAAGCTTCGGTTGATCAGATTTGCAAAACAGCAACTTGGTCCTCTTTGCATACTTTTACTAAATTCTACCATTTTGATGTGTTTTCTTCTTCTGAAGCAGTTTTTGGTAGAAACGTACTTCAGGCAGTGGTTTCAGTTTGAATCTTCTGCTTATGTTTTTTCATTAAAATTTTTATTCTGGGTGTGGATTATTTTCAGCAGGAATTGGCTGTCTTTATTTTATCCCTCCCTCTCTAGTGACTCTTGTGTGGAAAGATCCACATCTTGGGTAATCAATATCCCATACGTCACTAGCTCATGGACTCTTGCTAATTACATGAAAGAAAACATAATTTATGTAAGAACTTACCTGATAAATTCATTTCTTTCATATTAGCAAGAGTCCATGAGGCCCGCCCTTTTTTGTGGTGGTTTTGATTTTTTTGTATAAAGCACAATTATTCCAATTCCTTATTTTATATGCTTTCGCACTTTTTTCTTATCACCCCACTTCTTGGCTATTCGTTAAACTGAATTGTGGGTGTGGTGAGGGGTGTATTTATAGGCATTTTAAGGTTTGGGAAACTTTGCCCCTCCTGGTAGGAATGTATATCCCATACGTCACTAGCTCATGGACTCTTGCTAATATGAAAGAAATTAATTTATCAGGTAAGTTCTTACATAAATTATGTTTTTCACCTCTGTCCAAGGAGGAGTCTGTACCTATTGCAGTTATACCTCCTGACCATATTATGGCTACCATACGTACTAATGACTTCTCCCTTGGGGGTGAAGTTCCTGGCTGCACAAACCAATGCACCTCCTGAGAAACCTAGTGGTAAGTGCTTTGTTCCTGAGAATCTTCAAACTAAACTATTGCACGCTTACCACTATCCTAAAGCCACAGGTCACCCGGGCAAGAACCAAATTATTTGGTCTTCACTCGACAATTCTGGTGGCCAGGTCTTTGTTCTGATGTTGCCTCCTGCTCAGCCTGTGCACAAAATAAGACTCCTCAACATCTTCCTGTGGGTCTTCTTCAACCTATTGCTAATGGTGAGCATCCTTGGACACATCTTTCCATGGACTTCATTGTCGAGCTCCCTGTTTCCAGTGGCAATACTGTTATCCTAATGGTGGTTGACTGTTTTTCTAAAATGTCAGATTGCATTCCCCTGAAGAAGCTGCCTTCCGCTCAGGAACTTGCTTCAATTTTTGCCCAGGAGGTCTTCCGTTTACATGGGTTACCCAAGGAGATAGTCTCGGACCGGGGTAGCCAGTTTGTCTCCAGATTTTGGCATTCTTTTTGTGCTCAAATGGGGATCAAGCTTTCATTCTCCTCTGCATATCACCCTCAATCCAATGGGGCTGCGGAACGGTCTAATCAAGCTCTGGAACAGTTCCTCCATTGCTATGTCGCAGATCAACACAATAACTTGTCTGAACTGTTACCTTGGGCAGAGTTTGCTCGTAATAGTGCTATTAATGCTTCCCACCAGTTATCCCCGTTCATGGCGAATTATGGGTTCCAACCATCCTTGTTGCCTGATTCATTCATGTCTCAGGGTATTCCGGCTTTGGAGTAGCATTTCCGGCAACTCCGTTCCACATGGGTGCAGATTCAGGATTGCCTTCATCGTTCTATGCGGCGTCAAAAGTTCCAGGCTGATCTTAGGCGTCTGCCTGCGCCTTTCTACCAGGTTGGTGAGAGGGTTTGGCTGTCCTCCCGCAACTTGAAACTTCTGGTGCCTTCCAATAAACTGTCTCCCCGTTATGTTGGTCCTTTTCGAATACTCCAACGGGTCAATCCTGTGGCCTACGCTTTTGACCTTCCTCCTGCAATGCGCATCTCCAATGTTTTTCATGTCTCCCTCTTGAAACCATTGGTTTGTAATCGGTTTACCACTGTTTTCCCTCGTCCCCGTCCTATCTCTGTTGACAACCATGAAGAATATGATGTCAGCAGCATTATTGACTCTCGTATTTCCAGGGGATGCATATAGTATTTGGTTCACTGGAGGGGCTACGGTCCGGAGGAGCGTTCATAGGTTCCCTCCTCTGATGTTCATGCTCCCGCCCTTCTCCGTGCCTTCCATGCCCATTTCCCCAATAAGCCTTTTGTCCTCCCGGGAGGGAGGGGTCGTTGAGGGGAGGGTACTGTCAGGGGTTTTTCCCTGCTTTGTTTGCCATGTGCTGCTGGCAGCCATTTTACTCACCTCTTACTGAATCTGGTGCAGAGTGTCTGATGCTGCTCATTTCCTGCACGCCCTCTTAATACCGGACTGGTGTACATCATCCATGTGAGACAGGTTGCAGTCTCAGTATTGTGATGTCATCACTTATTATTTAAAGGGCCTCTTTTCAGTATGCTTTGCCCTTGCATTATCTCTGACCTGTTTATGAGTTCCTGTGTTCCAGTTCCTGTGTATTACCTGGCTGTCTGACGTCCCTCCTGGTTCCTGATCTCTGGCTTGTTCCTGACTCTGCTGTTCTCCTTGTTCCTGATTCCGGCTCATCTGACTACTTGCTTTGGCTCTTGACTCGGCTCATCTGACTACCAGCTGTGGCTTAAACTCCTGGCTTGATGTTTGACTTGTCGACTTTTTATTATTTTTTGTTATTATTAAAGGTGTGATTATTTTTGCACTTCTCGTCTGTCAAGGACATACTAAAATCAAGTTGGCCCTGTACGCAGACGATTTGCTGATTTTTCTCCAAGATTCAAAAAAATAGTATTCCAATTATTTTGCAAATTCTGGATGACTTCAGCTCCTTTTCTGGGTACAGGATCAACCGTACTAAATCTGAAATATTATGGCTTTATAAAAATAAAATAGTTTAAAAAAGATCCCCTTTTCAGAGGTGAGCACTTATATCAGATATCTTGGTATCAAAGTTAGTAAAAATCCAAATGAATGGTACATGTTGAATTATACACCCCTGTGGGCAGAAATGATCTAACTGGTCAAAAAATTCCTCTCTTACTGTCAGGTAAAGTTAACTTGATAAAAATTATATTTCCAAAAATTCTCTTTTTAATTCCAAGTATTCCTTTATTCATCATTAAGAAAGATGATATATTTGTCAGACAGATCTGTTTAGAATTTCTATGGAACAAAAAAAGGAAAGTGTAGGCTAACACTACACTTCCTAGAGATAAAGGTGGACTGGCTCTCCCCGATTTAGAAGTATACAATCTGGTCTGCATAGGGAAGTTTTGCTCTTGATTGGATCACAGATTCTGATTATTATACGCCCCTGACTATAGACCAACAAATTGCTAAACCCTACTCTTTAAAAGCATTATTACACCTTAATAAGAATAATCTCCCAAAAAAATTAAAAATACAATTTCCACAAAAAAATATCCCATGGTTTAAAATATGCAAGTGTCTGGTGATTGACTCCTCCTTTTCTAAATTCTTGCCTATTGTGGGAAACTCGGAATTCCCTTATGCTCTTAATTCTAGAATTTTTAGAAGTTGGGAAGAGAAGGGTTTGTTATATATGTCACAATTGCAAGATGGTAATTCAAGAATATAATATTCCAAACAAGGAATTCTTTGCTTATTTGCAAATACGTCACTAATTATCTGAAATATCTAGAGATTATTCTAATAGTCATCTGATTGAACCTATTATTAACTTATATAGAATTGAGAAAAAATATATTTCTATTGCTTATAAAACTATTAAGAATCCTCAGGGTCTTGATAATTTATCAAAAATCTCGAACAATTGGCAGGTAAGATGTACAACCCCCCAAGAAGAAGCTATCCATAAAAGTTGTACACTAGTTGATAAAGCTACTATCTTCATAACATGGAGAGAATCACATATACAAATTATGAATAAAATGTATGTTACACCTCACATGAAATCTATATGGGATAAAAGAACATCAAGTTCTTGTAGCAAGTGCAATCTACCTGCAGCGGAAATATATTATTACTTTTGGAAATGTCCTAAATTCCAAAATATTTGGAATAAAATTAACTTCTGGTTTGGAAAATTGAGTGAACAATCCTTTAAGATAAGTGAGGAACGTATATTCTTATTATCTAGTTGTTCAAATAGAAAAATTAATAACAACATCCTTAATATTTTTATTTTAACGGGTAGAAATTTGATTTTGAAACAATGGACTTCCAAGAAAAGTCCTCAATTTGGGGAGTTTAAGCAATTACTTCAAAACCAGATGACCCTTGATCAATATGATACTGCCATTGATTCTGAAAATAGAATTAGATTTTTTCTCTCTATATGTTTGCCGTTGATTAGCTCCCTACCTAAGGAAATCCAAATTGTTTCCTTATTTCGAGATTCGATCTTTCTAGAGGAGGCAATGCTAAGAGGAGATTTACCTAGTTTGTATGAGCTGGGGGAAGAAGAGAGGAAAGTTGTGTAATTTTTTTGTTAAATTTGAATTCCTTTTTTTTTTTTTTGTCTTGGTTTGTTTGTTTGTCTGTCGTGTTTTATGTTGCTAGACTTGCTTTCAAATTTAAAATATTCTAGCAGCATATTTTGATGTAAAAAGTAAATGTATCTTATTTCATATATCTGCAACCTCAGGATCCATATTTTTATCTTTACTGTGTTATAACTAAAATAGGATTGTTTGAATTACACTGTATTTGTATTATGGTCTAAAAAGGTCCTGGGAGATTTACATTGTCATAAATATGTGTTTTGATTTCTTCAGACACCATGCGAGGTGTTCTGAAAAAACAAATGTGAGCTGTTTAATTTTTTTTACACTGTCGGAATGCAAATAAAAATAATAATAAATAAAAAAAAATGGTATTGAGCCAGTTGTTCGTTCCTGTGAGTGCACTTCTCTCTGTATATATATATATATATATATATATATATATATATATATATATATAGAGAGAGAGAGAGAGAGAGAGAGAGAGAGAGAGAGAGAGAGAGAGAGAGAGAGAGAGAGAGAGAGAGAGAGAGAGAGAGAGAGAGAGAGAGAGAGAGAGAGAGAGAGAGAGAGAGAGAGAGAGAGAGAGAGAGAGAGAGAGAGAGAGAGAGAGAGAGAGAGAGAGAGAGAGAGAATTTAATGAATCTATTAAACGGATACTGTTGTTTTTTTATAAAGACTTCAGTGTCCTTAATAAAGTTAATCTTATTGGCATGTGAGTATTTTCTATTTAGTGCAATTGTATTTTCTGGCTGTACTGCACAATGTTGGCTCTCCTTTCCTGAGGTTACATGTTTCAAGAAATAGCAGAGGAGAGAAGGAAGATCGATATATATCCCTGAGGGAATACAGCGCCGCCATATTCCTTTTCTGCAATGTATATACGAGTGTAACACTTTATTTGAATGTATTCATGTTGTTGGTGCACATTTTTTTTTTAACTCTTACTCTTTATGCTAGGACTCTACTCGCCCAAACCAATGGGCACAAAGTTAGTTTGCACCTAAGCAAATGTATTTACTTTTAAATTGTAAAATGCCCACAAATAAGCGTGGGCTTAATGTTGCTTATCGCAACCCGGGCTTTCAATAGTGCGCCACTTGTAATCTATCCCAAAAGTGTAGAACATGTAAGGAGAGTCGCAGGAGAAGTGACAATTAGCACTATCCAATGGAAACCACAAGCAGCAGCTGACTTTGGCAAAACATTGTATCTTTACTCAATAAAAAAAGAAAAATAATTCTAAGTGAAGTACAATACAGACATGTAAAACATGAAAATCGCATTACATACATAGGGCTGGCAAAGAAATAACATCAGGGGGAAAAAAAGACAGTTATGTATGAGAACAAAAGCTTCCTCATTTTTTCAGTTCAATGGGAAAATGAAAGCTAAGGTAAGTGACCCTTTGAAGTAGCTAAATTGTGTGAGGAATGTTTGCCCCATGTGAAAAATAAAAGTGTACTCTAAATCCACATACAATGTAGATACGAGTTAAGGGAGTATCAGTAGGGGGTAGAGAATAGAAAGGGCAACTCTTGAACCCTGTTATTAATGTGTGGAACTCAATATGATAATGACTATATTAAACCATAAGACTAATTATAACTCTATATTATTACAAGTTTTGTTAGGCCTAAAATATCAAACATATTTAACATAGAATGTTTAAGAGCCGACAATGCCATGTTGTGATAGAAAAAGGCAAAGAGCAGGATGTAGGTAGAAGAAAGGCACTGAGGTTGAAATTGCTCAGAGACTGCATTGCATTTGTTTTCTTGACCCGTAACTTGTGTTTATCACAGGATTAACTGTGCAAATTGAAACGTGATTGAAACACTCTTTTGGGTTTTTTAAAAGCTGTGTGTGAACCCTGGATCAGTGGTAAATTCTCCAAATTAAAACTAAAAATAAATATTACAATGTATTTTTAAATGGAAAAAAATAAGTAACATTATTATAGGGGGAGGGCTTGTCTTTTAAATTATGTCAGAGGGGAGGCGCACCGCCTAAGACTTTTTAGACCCCCTGTAGACTGAGGGACACAAGTAATTATTCTTGAGCTTTGAAATTAGTGAAAATGTTTATTACTCCTTAGTAACTCTTGTGCCTTTTAAAAAGTTGATGTTTTGACTATTAATACAATTAGATTATCATAACGAAATATAACGGTAATTAATTGAACAACTGTGTTGCTTATTTAATGATGTGTGTCTAATATAATTGTCAATTATTTTTGTTCTCTTTGGACTCTCTGCTTTGTTTTTGTCACTCCTGCTTTCTGTAGCTGTATCTGCATATGTTTGCATTATTACATCAGTGAGTGAAAAAAGAATAAAATATTTTTCTCTTTATGCCTCTTTGTAGTAACTCCCTCACATATCGGCGTATTTATCATCCGCCCACCCAACCTGGAGATCTGCTGCATGCTGGATTCTTTAAGGGAACCTATGGGAGTCATGGTTTAGAGATAGTCATGCTCAGCTTCCATGGAACAGTGGCCAAGGGGACAAAGATAACAGTGAGTATTACCTGCAGGGGTCAAGTCGAGCGGGAACACATGGGAACAGAGTTCCTGCACTATTTTTGTAGGAGGAACTAAGTTCCCTCTGGACAGAAAACAGAAACCCTTCAGTAAACACTGCTGCTGCTGGTGGGAGGAGCTGGAGCACAGTCTGATTAGAGGGATAGTGAGATCCTCTAGTAATGGGCAGTAACACTTCCTACAATACAGTAAATGCAAGCCTGTTAGTGGTCCTGCTGTGTGATCACTCTGCAATGTGTGTAACTCATGGTGCTTACATTTCTGTGTGGCTTGCGCTGGGGTTATTTAGCTCCCCTCAGCAGAAATAGGACCATTGCACCTTAAGTGGGTGAGACTCTGTGACAGAGGAGGATTCTCAAGCCCAAAGGCAATTATTCAACCCTTCATTGTAATTAATTTGCTTTTATTAGATTAGTGTATAGATTATATACATACAAATACAGTGTGTGTTTGTGTGTGTGTATGTGTGTGTGTGTGTGTGTATATATATATATATATATATATATATATATATATATATATAAACAATATTAATTGTGAGGGGGGGATGGAAATCTTGGTGAGTTCCCACACTTTTTTTGTAGGACTTGACCCCTGACCACCTGGTTGTGTTCTTTGCAGTACTGGTAGCTAAAGTGTACAGCCAGCAGTCACCAACAAAGTCTCTTGATAAATACCATTGGTCCCAGCTGTCCCAGAAACTTGACTAATTTGATTTGAGATCTAAAAATTGCAGTTCCTGATCCAAGCACTTGCTGACATATTTTTTTAAAGTAGGATTTTAGACTGTTACCTAGACCCTAACCCCACACACACCCATATGAACCTTCTTTAACATTTTCCTTATAAGATGGTGTGGGCTATGAAATATTAAAGCTATTTTCTGGGCTCTATCACTATATTTGTTATTTCCAGTGCTGTCCTGGTTGTTGTGCATGGGAACATCTTTAGTTATCTTTAGTGGTTCATTTTATTTATTTATTTTCTTGGTTTAACTTGGTCTATTGGTAATAGTCTTTGGCTGATCAGTTGTTTTTTTTCTTAGCTGTTTAACCTGCATAAAGCTCCACCAAATCATCAGTTATATAGCAGCAAAACTGTCACCCCTGGACCCCCCTGCTCTAAACCATTTTAGCTCATATTTGCCTTATATAAGGGGGGTGCGTGTTGATGTCATGCATCCTGCTAGACGACCAGGGATCATTGTAATACAATTTAATAAATAAAACATTTGGAGAGCATAGAAAGGGGGGGGGGGATTTATACCACATTTTACTCATAAATGTACTGCTTCCACTAAATCCTGCTGCCCTAGGCACAAGCTAGTTGGCCTAGGCATTGAAGGGATAGAAAATCAAAATTGATATGTGCAAGGGTGCATTTCAATTTTTAATAGAAGCATTTTTGCAATATACTTCCATTAGAAAAAATGCTTCTAGTAAAAGTTATTACTGTTTTTCTGTAGCATACACGCATATCCTGTGAGAGCCATGCACCAGTATTCAAACACCACCCATACCTGTTGAAAAAGTTGGCAGTGGTGTGTATTTCTTCTATGAAGACATAATTTGTGTCATAGAAGACACCGCTGACTCACAGGATATGTGAGTATGTTGCATAAAAACAGTAATAACTTTTACTAGAATGAGTTTTGCTAATGGAAGTATATTGCAAAACTGCTTCTATTTCAAATTTAAATGCACCCATGCACTTTTTTGAATTTTGACCTTTCTATCCCTTTAATAAACCTACCCAAGATTGTTACTGCAGAATGTGTGTAAAATGGCAGCTGGTAGGGTGATAAGAAGAATTTAGTAAAGCACATATTTGTCTAATTACCAAACATATTTGTACAGGTACATATCCCTAAATCTGGAACGCTAAAATCCAAACTTATTCTGACATCCAAACATTTTAATATGTTGTTTAAGAATAAGCTTTTTAGAAATTACTTTTTTCCCTGCCTGTAAGTCACAACAGTATTAAAGGGCCATGATACCCAAATGTTGAAACACTTGAAAGTGATGCAGCATAGCTGTAAAAAGTTGAATAGAAAATATCACCTGAACATCTCTATGTAAAAAGGAAAGATATTTTACCTCAAAATGTCCTAAGTATTCCCACCCCATTGTAAAGGACTTTAAGCAGCAAATCAGTATGCCTGTCCTGGGACCGGAAATTGAGCGAGAATTTACCACTGATCCAGGGTTCACACACTCATGTTATTTCCCTATTCAGTTTAAGGAAGTTTACTATGAAATCTCATGAGAGTTAAGTGAAATCTCATGAGATCACAGTAAAAGAGTTCATGACCTCAGCACTGTTGATGCTGATTGACTGCAATTCATTTCTTAATTTTTTTTTTTTTTTTTAAATGTTTACTTGCAGCTGGGCTGTAACTGAAAGATAACTTTTTACACAGAAATTACTCTGGTGAGCTGAGGAGATTGTGAGGTAAAATATCTTTCTTTTTTACATAGAGATGCTCAGGTGATATTTTCCTGTCAGCTTTTTACGGTTATTTAGCATATGAGTATTATATCCCTTTAACAATAATATAAAAGTACCTTTAGGTTGCATGTATAAGCTTTATTATGACATTTAAATATTGCCTAAATGATATTGTTGTTTACACTTGGTCCCAGCCTCTCCCCTAACCGTCCCATTTTAAAGATGGAAATATTCTAAAAGCCAAACCTTTTCTGGTCCCAAGCAGTTTGTATAAAGGGTTTTCTACCTGTACAATTTTAGCACATGATCATAAAAAGGAGTAACTTGTTGACAAAAGCTTTGTGCATTTACAGATAATTATTTTATATATGCTTTGTATAGCTTCTTTTAACCTTTGCTATTTGGTTACATTTGTATGTAGGGAGACCCCAATGTCCCAGCCGGCCAGCAGACACTTGAAATCGACCTTACAAGGCCTATAAATCTCCCTAATGTGGAGCAGCTACGCAATTTTGAGGAGCTTTCTCGACTTATTCTGGATGCCCAGGCTCAGATACAGAGAGAGCAACAGCAGGTGGAACAAGCAGAAGAAGGAGGGAGAGGCGCTGAATATCTGCAAGCTTCTGTGCACGTGCCACAGTCAGAGGAGGAAGCCGCTAATGGAATGGCTGAAGAAGAAGGTGAAGACCTTCAGCCCCCCGGCATGCAGTCGTTTGTACTTCCAGTGGATGTGATGGCTCGAAATGAAGAATATCCTCGTAGCTGCAAAATGTGGTAAGATTTTAGATTTTAAAGGGATTTGAAACCCCAAAATTTTCTTTAGTAATTCAGACACTGCATACAATTTAAAAAAAAAAAGTTTTCTATTTTCTTCTGTTATCCCATTTGCTTCGTTCCCATGGTATTCTTTGTTGAAGAGATACCTAGGTAGGGGTCTGAAACACTCTGTGGCCAGAAATAGTGCAGCCATTTAGTGCTCTTGCAAATGAATAAAATTCTTGCAAAACTGCTGTCGTATTTTGAGCTAGACACGTGCACACTCCTGAGCTTACGTCTCTGCTTTTCAACAAACTATACCAAGAGAACTAAGAAAATTTGATAATAGAAGTAAATTAGAAAGTTACATGCTCTATCTGAATCATGAAATTAACATTTTGGATTTCATGCCCCTTTTAAAGTATTTGGCTGTGTGATACATTTCATAAATAGAACTCTGGAAGTCTTTTGGTGCTATGAAACTCCAGACATAACCAGAGAGATCAATTTATATGGAAAAATAACCCAAACGGAAAATCTTGTTTCATCAGTTGATCTTTAAGTGCGTAAAAATTGGACTTCATAATGATTGATCATTTATGATCATTTTATTGCAATTTATCTATTATCTATGTATTGCAATCTATGTATGGATAACAAAAAGAAAATTACTAAGATTCAAAAGTATGTATCAAACATGCCCCATAACCTATCATTTAGAACATTTTTGCAGAATGAAAGAACGCGACAATCAACAACAACAAAAAAGCTAAAAATCTAAATAAAAAAAAAAGGATTATTATTGGTTATGTGTAAAACGCCAACAGACTCCGCAGCGCAGACAGAAGGCACTTAGAATACTACTAATTACTAACCTATAAATCCATACAAATGGATCTGCACCACGGATATGTGTAAAAATGAAGTTGGATAATTATTGCCAGATATTTACATTGATCAAATACCTTGTCCCATAATACTCCAGCAAAAGACTGTTATGGGTTTACTCATAAATTGAAAGCAAGAGTTGCCATTGACTTCATGTGAGTGACTTTCTGCCGTCACAGCCTCGTCACAAGATTCTTGTGTGATTGTTCGCTTTCCCTATAGCCACTAGTGATAATATGAAAACAAATGTGTAAATGTGTTTATCAGAAGTATAAATACCATCTTAGTAAAAAAAAAATATTTTGCATTTGCTGTGAGGCATCAAAAAAAGATCAGCTATCTGTATAAAACATGTGCAAGCTCCTCTTGATTTGGTTTGTTACCAGTGTCCCTTGGTGACTTTATAGCTTTATAATACAATTGACCATTGACTTAGATGAACCCCCTAGAACATAACTTTAATCCCTCTATAGTTCTCTTGTGCGTCGGCTGGTTTATGCAGGTTCGTCCTCGACTATGCGCACATTGGGTTTTTTGGTGCGCTAAATTCTCTATAGATGTTTTTTTCTTTTCACGAGCGTTAATTCTTTCTGATGAGCGTTATCTGCACTTTGGATGTTATGTTAATGCTTTGTTTTGGGGTTCGGCTTAGCGTGCATTGTACCTGTGTGTTTTTTTAGGAGAGGGTGACTCCCATTCCTCAAGAGCTTTTTAAGGGGTTTATAGTGTTTATTGTATTGTGTTGCCATATGCTATAATGGAGCAGTCTAATTTTGTCCCTAAATATACCAGAGAGTCTCCCCTGAACACCTTCTATCATTGTAAGATGTGCTTATTGTAAAAAAAACTGAGGTGCCTTCTCCAGCTCATTTATGTGTCTCATGTTTAGAATTATTAATGCAATCAGAGCAACCTAATTCTGTTTCTTTGGGTATTAATACACCTTCTGTTTGTTCATTACAGCAGAATATTGATATTGTTTCACCTACTAGGAACATTTTTATCAAGTCTGCCGTTTCTGAGGTGCTGGCTGCTCTCCCGCCTTCAAACAATTGTAAAAGGTCAGTTCAGACTTTACCTTCTACAAGTTCTAAGTTCCCTGAATCCAGGGATATTGTTATGTCTTCAGATGGTGACGTTTCCTCGGGTAATGAGGAATCTTTAACTGATGTTGAACCTGATATTTCCTCTCTTTTGTTTAAAGTTGAACATATTTTAGGGCTTAAAGATCCTAAAGTTTCTGATGATAAACTTTGTAATCTTTTAAATTCAGTTTTTAAGACTTGTTAATCTCCCTGAGGTTTTCCCTATTCCTAATGCTGTCTCTGACATTATTTTCTATGGAATAGTCTAAGCCAGGTAAATTATTTACTCCTTCTGCAAGGTTTTTAAAGTTTTATCCTTTACCTGCTGCTAATATTTATTTGTGGGAAACCGTTTCCAAGGTGGATGGGGCCATTTCCACTCTGGCTAAACGTACTACTACCTTTGGAAGACAGTACTTTTTTTTTTTTTTTAAAGACCCTTTAGATAAAAAAAATTAGAGTCTTTTCATAGAAGGACTTTTTTTTTTCAAGCAGGGTATTTGCTCAGGCCAGCTGTTTACATTGCTGATGTGGCTGCTGCTTCTACTTAAAGGTTGTCTAGTCTTTCAGAACAGTATTCTGACGACTCTGCTAGTGCAAATCTTTTGGGTTTACAGAAGAGTAGCAGCTCTTTTGTGATGCTGTATTTGATATTAGGAGGATTAATGTCAAAAGCATGTCTGGCAGTCCTTGTCAGGAGAGCCTTATGGCTTAAATCCTGGTCTGCTGATCTGGTGTCATAATCCAGATTATTGTATCTTTCCTTTCAGGGAAATAAGTTGTTTGGTTCTTATTTAGATTCTATAATATCTACTGTTACTGGGGGTAAAGGGGGGTTTTCTTCCTCAAGACAAAGTCTAGAGGGAAAGCTAAAGTTTCTAATAGTTTTCGCTTCTTTTGTCGGAATAAGAAACAAAAGGTTGACTCCTCTATTTTAGAAGCAAGGCAGCCCTGGCTCAGTTTGGAGACCTAGTGCTAACTGGAAAACGTCAAAGAAGGGTAAGAAATCTATCCCTACTACCAAAACTGAATGAAGGAGTGGCCTCTGATCCAGAAATTCTGGTAGGGGGCAGATTAAGCCTCTTTCAGGAGGCTTGGTTGCAGTCTGTTCCAGATCCCTGGGTTCTGAATATTGTCTCTCAGGGATATCGAATAGGATTCATAACAAAGCTATGGGAGTGTTTTGTCCAGTTACTTTGCAGGAACAGGGGATGGGATTTTATTCAAATCTCTTCATTATTTCAAAGAAGGGAGGTACTATCATACCAGTTCTGGATCTGAAAGCTCTGCACAAGTTTGTAAGGAATCAATCTTTCAAAATAGAAACAATTCGGACTATTCTGCCTTCTGTTCAGCAAGGTCAGTTTATGTCCACAATAGATTTAAAGGATGCTTACCTTCATATTCCAGTTCTCAAAGAACATTTCCAGTTTCCAAACTTAGTATGTTTCAGATGGGAGGGGTTTTATTTGGCTCTCGGGTTTTGGGAATCTTTGCCTCCTCCTAGTGGTAGAGAAGAGTATGCAATGGATTAAATTAATTTATCAGGTAAGCATAAATGATGTTTTCATATATTTGTTTATTTCTTTCATGTAATTAGCAAGAGTCCATGAGCTAGTGACGTATGGGATATACATTCCTACCAGGAGGGGCAAAGTTTCCCAAACCTCAAAATGCCTACAAATACACCCCTCACCACACCCACAAATCAGTTTTTACAAACTTTGCCTCCTATTGAGGTGGTGAAGTAAGTTTGTGCTAGATTCTACGTTGATATGCGCTCCGCAGCAGGTTGGAGCCCGGTTTTCCTCTCAGCGTGTAGTGAATGTCAGAGGGATGTGAGGAGAGTATTGCCTGTTTGAATTCAATAATCTCCTTCTACGGGGTCTATTTCATAGGTTCTCTGTTATCGGTCGTAGAGATTCATCTCTTACCTCCCTTTTCAGATCGACGATATACTCTTATATATATACCATTACCTCTGCTGATTTTCGTTTCAGTACTGGTTTGGCTTTCTACAAACATGTAGATGAGTGTCCTGGGGTAAGTAAGTCTTATTTTCTGTGACACTCTAAGCTATGGTTGGGCACTTTTTTAATAAAGTTCTAAATATATGTATTCAAACATTTATTTGCCTTGACTCAGGATGTTCAACATTCCTTATTTTCAGACAGTCAGTTTCATATTTGGGATAATGCACTTGAATCAATTATTTTTCTTACCTTAAATATTTGACTTTTTTCCCTATTTTTCTTGGCGCTGACTTTTTTGGCGCAAAAAATAAATAAATAAATAAAATAAAATCTTTTCTGTTTCCGGCGTCATACGTGTCACCGGAAGTTGCGTCATTTTTGACGTGGCGTCATTTTTGGCGCCAAAAGCATTTAGGCGCCAAATAATGTGGGCGTCTTATTTGGCGCTAAAAAAATATGGGCGTCGCTTTTGTCTCCACATTATTTAAGTCTCATTTTTCTTTGCTTCTGGTTGATAGAAGCTTGTTCCTTGGCATTTTTTCCCATTCCTGAAACTGTCATTTAAGGAATTTGATCAATTTTGCTTTATATGTTGTTTTTTCTCTTACATATTGCAAGATGTCTCACGTTGCATCTGAGTCAGAAGATACTTCAGGAAAATCGCTGTCTGGTGCTGGAACTACCAAAGCTAAGTGTATCTGCTGTAAACTTTTGGTAGCTGTTCCTCCAGCTGTTGTTTGTATTAATTGTCATGACAAACTTGTTAATGCAGATAATATTTCCTTTAGTAATGTACCATTACCTGTTGCAGTTCCATCAACATCTAATGTTCAGAATTTTCCTGATAACATAAGAGATTTTGTTTCTGAATCCATCAAGAAGGCTATGTCTGTTATTCCTCCTTCTAGTAAACATAAAAAATCTTTTAAAACTTCTCTTTATACAGATGAATTTTTAAATGAACATCATCATTCTGATTCTAATGACTCTTCTGGTTCAGAGGATTCTGTCTCAGAGGTTGATGCTGATAAATCTTCATATTTATTTAAAATGGAATTTATTCGTTCTTTACTTAAAGAAGTACTAATTGCTTTAGAAATTGAGGATTCTGGTCCTCTTGATACTAAATCTAAACGTTTAGATAAGGTCTTTAAATCTCCTGTGGTTATTCCAGAAGTTTTTCCTGTTCCTGGTGCTATTTCTGAAGTAATTTCCAGAGAATGGAATAATTTGGGTAATTCATTTACCCCTTCTAAACGTTTTAAGCAATTATATCCTGTGCCGTCTGACAGATTAGAATTTTGGGACAAAATCCCTAAAGTTGATGGGGCTATTTCTACCCTTGCTAAACGTACTACTATTCCTACGTCAGATGGTACTTCGTTTAAGGATCCTTTAGATAGGAAAATTGAATCCTTTCTAAGAAAAGCTTATCTGTGTTCAGGTAATCTTCTTAGACCTGCTATATCATTGGCTGATGTTGCTGCAGCTTCAACTTTTTGGTTGGAAACTTTAGCGCAACAAGTAACAGATCATGATTCTCATAATATTATTCTACTTCTTCAACATGCTAATAATTTTATCTGTGATGCCATTTTTGATATTATCAGAGTTGATGTCAGGTTTATGTCTCTAGCTATTTTAGCTAGAAGAGCTTTATGGCTTAAAACTTGGAATGCTGATATGTCTTCTAAATCGCCTCTACTTTCCATTTCTTTCCAGGGTAACAAATTATTTGGTTCTCAGTTGGATTCTATTATCTCAACTGTTATTAGTGGGAAAGGAACTTTTTTACCACAGGATAAAATATCTAAGGGTAAAAACAGGGCTAATAATAGTTTTCGTTCCTTTCGTTTCAACAAAGAACAAAAACCTGATCCTTCATCCTCAGGAGCAGTTTCAGTTTGGAAACCATCTCCAGTCTGGAATAAATCCAAGCCTTCTAGAAAAGCAAAGCAAGCTTCTAAGTCCACATGAAGGTGCGGCCCTCATTCCAGCTCAGCTGGTAGGGGGCAGGTTACGTTTTTTCAAAGAAATTTGGATCAATTCTGTTCACAATCTTTGGATTCAGAACATTGTTTCAGAAGGGTACAGAATTGGTTTCAAGATAAGACCTCCTGCAAAGAGATTTTTTCTTTCCCGTGTCCCAGTAAATCCAGTGAAAGCTCAAGCATTTCTGAAATGTGTTTCAGATCCAGAGTTGGCTGGAGTAATTATGCCAGTTCCAGTTCTGGAACAGGGGCTGGGGTTTTATTCGAATCTCTTCATTGTACCAAAGAAGGAGAATTCCTTCAGACCAGTTCTGGATCTAAAAATATTGAATCGTTATGTAAGGATACCAACGTTCAAAATGGTAACTGTAAGGACTATCTTGCCTTTTGTTCAGCAAGGGCATTATATGTCCACAATAGATTTACAGGATGCATATCTGCATATTCCGATTCATCCAGATCATTATCAGTTCCTGAGATTCTCTTTTCTGGACAAGCATTACCAGTTTGTGGCTCTGCCGTTTGGCCTAGCTACAGCTCCAAGAATTTTTACAAAGGTTCTCGGTGCCCTTCTGTCTGTAATCAGAGAACAGGGTATTGTGGTATTTCCTTATTTGGACGATATCTTGGTACTTGCTCAGTCTTTACATTTAGCAGAATCTCATACGAATCGACTTGTGTTGTTTCTTCAAGATCATGGTTGGAGGATCAATTCACTAAAAAGTTCATTGATTCCTCAGACAAGGGTAACCTTTCTGGGTTTCCAGATAGATTCAGTGTCCATGACTCTGTCTTTGACAGACAAGAGACGTCTAAAATTGATTTCAGCTTGTCGAAACCTTCAGTCACAATCATTCCCTTCGGTAGCCTTATGCATGGAAATTCTAGGTCTTATGACTGCTGCATCGGACACGATCCCCTTTGCTCGTTTTCACATGCGACCTCTTCAGCTCTGTATGCTGAATCAATGGTGCAGGGATTACACGAAGATATCTCAACTAATATCTTTAAAACCGATTGTACGACACTCTCTAACGTGGTGGACAGATCACCATCGTTTAATTCACGGGGCTTCTTTTGTTCTTCCGACCTGGACTGTAATTTCAACAGATGCAAGTCTTACAGGTTGGGGAGCTGTGTGGGGATCTCTGACGGCACAAGAAGTTTGGGAATCTCAGGAGGTGAGATTACCGATCAATATTTTGGAACTCCGTGCAATTTTCAGAGCTCTTCAGTCTTGGCCTCTTCTGAAGAGAGAATCGTTCATTTGTTTTCAGACAGACAATGTCACAACTGTGGCATACATCAATCATCAAGGAGGGACTCACAGTCCTCTGGCTATGAAAGAAGTATCTCGAATTCTGGTTTGGGCGGAATCCAGCTCCTGTCTAATCTCTGCGGTTCATATCCCAGGTATAGACAATTGGGAAGCGGATTATCTCAGTCGCCAAACGTTGCATCCGGGCGAATGGTCTCTTCACCCAGAGGTATTTCTTCAGATTGTTCAAATGTGGGAGCTTCCAGAAATAGATCTGATGGCGTCTCATCTAAACAAGAAACTTCCCAGGTATCTGTCCAGATCCCAGGATCCTCAGGCGGAAGCAGTGGATGCATTATCACTTCCTTGGAAGTATCATCCTGCCTATATCTTTCCGCCTCTAGTTCTTCTTCCAAGAGTAATCTCCAAGATTCTGAAGGAATGCTCGTTTGTTCTGCTGGTAGCTCCGGCATGGCCTCACAGGTTTTGGTATGCGGATCTTGTCCGGGTGGCCTCTTGCCATCCGTGGACTCTTCCGCTAAGACCAGACCTTCTGTCGCAAGGTCCTTTTTTCCATCAGGATCTCAAATCCTTAAATTTAAAGGTATGGAGATTGAACGCTTGATTCTTGGTCAAAGAGGTTTCTCTGACTCTGTGATTAATACTATGTTACAGGCTCGTAAAACTGTATCTAGAGAGATATATTATAGAGTCTGGAAGACTTATATTTCTTGGTGTCTTTCTCATCATTTTTCTTGGCATTCTTTTAGAATTCCTAGAATTTTACAGTTTCTTCAGGATGGTTTAGATAAAGGTTTATCCGCAAGTTCTTTGAAAGGACAAATCTCTGCTCTTTCTGTTCTTTTTCACAGAAAGATTGCTAATCTTCCTGATATTCATTGTTTTGTACAAGCTTTGGTTCGTATAAAACCTGTCATTAAGTCAATTTCTCCTCCTTGGAGTTTGAATTTGGTTCTGGGGGCTCTTCAAGCTCCTCCTTTTGAACCCATGCATTCATTGGACATTAAATTACTTTCTTGGAAAGTTTTGTTCCTTTTGGCGATCTCTTCTGCCAGAAGAGTCTCTGAATTATCTGCTCTTTCTTGCGAGTCTCCTTTTCTGATTTTTCATCAGGATAAGGCGGTGTTGCGAACTTCTTTTGAATTTTTCCCTAAGGTTGTGAATTCCAACAACATTAGTAGAGATATTGTGGTTCCCTCATTATGTCCTAATCCTAAGAATTCTAAGGAGAAATCGTTGCATTCTTTGGATGTTGTTAGAGCTTTGAAATATTATGTTGAAGCTACTAAGTCTTTCCGAAAGACTTCTAGTCTATTTGTTATCTTTTCTGGTTCTAGAAAAGGCCAGAAAGCTTCTGACATTTCTTTGGCATCTTGGTTGAAATCTTTAATTCATCATGCCTATGTCGAGTCGGGTAAAACTCCGCCTCAAAGGATTACAGCTCATTCTACTAGGTCAGTTTCTACTTCCTGGGCGTTTAGGAATGAAGCTTCGGTTGATCAGATTTGCAAAGCAGCAACTTGGTCCTCTTTGCATACTTTTACTAAATTCTACCATTTTGATGTATTTTCTTCTTCTGAAGCAGTTTTTGGTAGAAAAGTACTTCAGGCAGCGGTTTCAGTTTGAATCTTCTGTTTATGTTTTTCATTAAACTTTATTTTGGGTGTGGATTATTTTCAGCAGGAATTGGCTGTCTTTATTTTATCCCTCCCTCTCTAGTGACTCTTGCGTGGAAAGATCCACATCTTGGGTAGTCATTATCCCATACGTCACTAGCTCATGGACTCTTGCTAATTACATGAAAGAAAACATAATTTATGTAAGAACTTACCTGATAAATTCATTTCTTTCATATTAGCAAGAGTCCATGAGGCCCGCCCTTTTTTGTGGTGGTTATGATTTTTTTGTATAAAGCACAATTATTCCAATTCCTTATTTTATATGCTTTCGCACTTTTTTCTTATCACCCCACTTCTTGGCTATTCGTTAAACTGATTTGTGGGTGTGGTGAGGGGTGTATTTGTAGGCATTTTGAGGTTTGGGAAACTTTGCCCCTCCTGGTAGGAATGTATATCCCATACATCACTAGCTCATGGACTCTTGCTAATATGAAAGAAATGAATTTATCAGGTAAGTTCTTACATAAATTATGTTTTTTATTATAGATCTGTATGCAGACCTAAAAAGTGCAATATTTGACAAATTAAGCAAAAAATGCAGCACCACATTTTTATTTTCAAAGACAATACCACAACATGCAGATACCAATGGGGGACACCTGAAACATTATGGTTTTGTCTTTGACAATAAAATGTGATACTATTTTTTTCTTTTCTGTATATTGTACGGTGGCAGTCTCGCAGCAGCATGCACTATATTAGAAGTGTGCTGGACTTCTATTTACATTTTTTTTTTTTTTAAATATTACAAATTCTCAGCAATTGATTATACTTTTGTATTTCCCATCACATTAAATTATTGAATAAAATAGTTTCCATATTGATATTTACAAACACATATAAGGGTATTGCTAGTCTCGACATTGAGCAGGACTTGAGTCATTTTAGACAGCTGCTAAATAGATAGATTTTGATACAGATACATGTATGAACATATCAAGTCACTTTGTGTTTTCTTGTGTAATGCCAATATGTCTGTGCTATATTGGTCCATGTAGCACTGAAAGTTCTCAGACTGTGCTACAGAGACTCCAGTAAATATTGGAATATTCATTTCAAATTGCTAAGTATGATCCACAGTGTTATACGTGAAATATATTTTTACGTAATATCAGGATTTATAGTAATTCTTATTGGAGGCTCGCTCGCTAGCTGAGTAAAGCACTCATTGGTCACAAAATTCAAGTGAAGCAGTTCTGCTTTCAAAAATTTGTCAAGAAACTAGAAAAAAAAGGAAGTTTATGAATATACAGTTGTTGAATATCAGCACTATTCACTTGCCACTAATGTTTTAATTAAGAAGAAAAACACCAAATTACAAAACCTTCCAAAGGGGAGATGAAGTTGATTTTTTTTCCATTTATGATTCAGATAGAGCAAACAATTTTAAAAAACTTTACATTTTACCATTATTACCAAATTTGCTTTTTTTTTTTTTTTCTTAAAGTTGCAGCAGTGCACTACTTAGGAGCTAGCTAACACCTGGCGAGCTAATGACAAGAAACATAAATGTGCAGCTACAAATCAGCAGCTAGCTCCTAGTGGTGCATTGCAGCTCCTGAGTCTACCTATGTATGCTTTTCAACAAACGATAACAGAAGAACAAAGCAAATTAGGTATATGTTCTATCTGAATCATGAAGATTTAATTTCGACTTTCCCTTAAGTCTTTCAGTGCTATTTCACACCCCTATATAAGAGCTGGGGTTTTTTTGTTTAGTTTTTTGGGGTGGGGGTTGGCATTCACTTAATGAACACATACATTGCCACCTTTTTTGTGAGGTACCCACACAAATCATACCTTGTTTTTTCATCAGCATACCAAACATGTTTTAAAAATGACTTTAGCTTGCAGAAATACCTTAATATAGGAAAATGCAGGATTTGTCATTTTATATGTTGCACATGGTAGATATTAACGTCACGCAGGGGCCTAACTTCAGGAGTCTCAGAGGTCTCAATTGAGACTGGGCCCACACCTTTAGGGGGCCCAGCTGACTCTGTGTGGTGTTATCACTACACAGGGGCCTGTTGACGCCAAGGCTCCATTTGCATCATGTTTCTGTTTGCACCCAGAAATCAGGTCTCACAGTTCAGATGGTTTTTCTTTTACAATATGGTGGCACAGTATTGCTGTACAGAAAAAAGTCACCATATTTGTACAATAAGGCAATGCAAGTGCATATCCCCTGGCAAAGACTGACCAAAGGGGAAGAATGTCTCAGTCACAGAGAAGTAACTCCAGTTCCCCTTTCTCCTATGTGGCAGTCACTAATCAGATCCCCTGACTCAGTTTTTCCACAAGATGTAAGCAGCTCTGTAGTTTGAAGTCAGGGAATCCGTCAAAAGCCATTTTCAGCAGAACTCTGAGGTTTAAGAAATGGTCATCTAGTAATTTCAAAGGTTCTGCCTCCCAATCGATCAGCACCATTTTGATCTCCTCCAGATGAAATGGTTAGTAATTGTATAGAATTCAGCTTCTGGGGTCAGATGTACAACAATTAAGTCTGTAAAAAAGATGTGAAGCAGCATTAAATATCTGCTCAATAACTCAGTGTTTCTGGGGAGGGTAATTATGCAGCAGCCCCAGCAACTTGATAAATCGGCCTTAAATTGAATGGCGATTTCTTTGTAACTTTACTGAGGGGTATAGGCTGCAATTTTGATGGAGATTCTCCAGTTCCTCCAATCCAATTCAGGGTACACCAAATTACATATATCCTAGAGCTGTAGGCAAAGCAGAAAAATAACCCCAAAAAGTTAGTTTGGAGCCCGGAGCACCACTCGAATGCGTCTTGTCGCTTCAGCTATAGGCTCCACCCTTTCTTGTAAATATATATTTAATTATTTAAATATATACTTTTCACTATTCCCTTGCTGTTTTGCACGCGTCTGCTTTTTTGGCGCACTTAGTTTTTCGTGCGTCAGGGTTGTGCTTGTCGGGTTTACACTTATCGGGCTAGCGCAAGGGGATAGTGAAAAGGATCCGTCCCAGGGCCATAAATTTATTAACAACATCTATAGGTAAACTTTAAAAAGTGCTCATATCATAGCTATGAGTGTCTAGATGTTAAATAAAAAGATACTTACCAATAAACACTCGTCCACTAGCAATCAAGTAGCAGACAGCCAAACCAGTACTGAAACATAGCAGCAGAGGTTATGGAATAGGAGTATATTGTAGATCCATAAAGAAAGGCAAAAGACAAGTCCCTGCTAACAATTATAGAGGGTTTATGAAAAATTAATGCTTGCTTAAAGCTACAGCAAGAGCAATTCAGGCAAGGGGATGAGCCTGAATTGCTAGTGGTAATATAGCTTTGTGTTATGGATGTTTTAGGGCCAATATCCGCTTTGATCAAATGATCATGAAGATTTTTACTGCGGCGATATGCTGGCATGGGCATACTTTGGAATTCTAGAATTTTAGGGTTACATTGTGAAAGTATACTCCAGTGTTTTTTTATTATCCTTTGGATTGCTGGACTGAGATTATTATATTCAGAGACAAAGGCTAGCCGCCCATCATTTTCAACCCTATTTTTCTTATTCCCAGTTTGCAATAGATTTTCTCTAGGGGTTGCTAAAGCAGATAATATTTCTTTCTGAATTAAAGGTGGTTGGTAGCCTCTCACAATGAATCTTTGACCCATGTCTTTTAACCTATCATTTATCACATTAGGGTCTGAAACAATCCGTCTGACCCTTAATAACTGGCTCTTAGGAAGTGAGTTAATCAAGGATGGAGAGTGGGCGCTATCATAACGCAGCAAACTGTTGCGGTCAGTGCTCTTTCTAAATATATCTGTCTTTAAAGAACATCCATCCTTGATCACCTTAGTATCCAGGAATTCTAATGTTTCTTCATTCCAAGTAAATTTGAATTAAATATGGCTAGTAGCAGCATTCAAATCTTGAACAAATGCCAATAGGGTTCCAACGTCGCCCAACCACACACCAAAAATATAATCTATGTAACGCCACCAGGTGGCGCCACATAGAGTAAACCATTTGTTACAAAAAAACAAATTTCTCTTCGAATATGTTCATAAAAATATTGGCGTAGTTAGGGGCGACGTTGGAACCCATAGCAGTTCCCTGGATTTGCAAATAGTAACTATCCTCAAAAAGAAAGTAGTTACAACTCAATACCATGTCAAGTAGTTGTAACAAAAAATAATTTTTTTGCCTATTCAAATTAACATCATTAGCAAGCACTGACTCTATAGCTCCCAAACCACTAGCATGAGTTATAGAAGTATAGAGACTTTCGATATCTAAACTAAAGAGTATAAACTTACTTGATGTAAAATTTAGGGTATCCAATTTCAAAAGAAAGTCACTGGTGTCTTTAATGAAAGATGTAGATTGTTCCTCATATGGTCTGAACATGCGGTCTAAAAAAATTGAAACATTGGTTAGAACAGAGTCGGTGCTTGCAATGATGGGACGGCCAGGAGGGGTCTCAAGACTTTTATGTATCTTGGGAAGTATATACATAACTGGGGTATGTGGATGTTTAACTGTGAGAAACGTAGCCAGATCTTCCTCTATCAAATTGTTTTTCAATGCTACATTTAAAATTCTATCCAATTCTTTTTGTATCAAAAATACAGGACTAGTTATTAATTTCTTATACACAGTAGTGTCATTCAATTAACGCTTTATTTCATTGATATAATCAGTTTTAGTCCTTATAAATAAGGCAACACCGTTATCCGCTCTTTTTAGTATGATATCATCTTTAAGTTTAATAGCTTCAAGGGTTTCAAATTCACTTTTGCCAATGTTAGAATGTTTAAATATCTGATTACCTTTTTGGTAGTAATTTCTTTGACTGGTTTTATTTTTGGACTCAGTGATAATTTTATGTTGTTCAACATCCCTCTTGACTAGATTTATGTAAGTTTCTACACTATAATTAGACTGGCCTGGAATAAAAGAACCTTTCTCCAACATTGGTGTGTCCGGTCCACGGCGTCATCCTTACTTGTGGGATATTCTCTTCCCCAACAGGAAATGGCAAAGAGTCCCAGCAAAGCTGGTCACATGATCCCTCCTAGGCTCCGCCCACCCCAGTCATTCTCTTTGCCGTTGCACAGGCAACATCTCCACGGAGATGGTTAAGAGTTTTTTGGTGTTTAAATGTAGTTTTTATTCCTCTATCAAGTGTTTGTTATTTTAAAATAGTGCTGGTATGTACTATTTACTCTGAAACAGAAAAGGATGAAAATTTCTGTTTGTAAGAGGAAGATGATTTTAGCAGACAGTAACTAAAATCGATTGCTGTTTCCACACAGGACTGTTGAGATGAAGTAACTTCAGTTGGGGGAAACAGTTAGCAGACTTTTCTGCTTAAGGTATGACTAGCCATATTTCTAACAAGACCATGTAATGCTGGAAGGCTGTCATTTCCACTCATGGGGACCGGTAAGCCATTTTCTTAGTCAAACATAAAAGAATAAAGGGCTTAAAAAAGGGTTTAAAAACTGGTAGACATTTTTATGGGCTAAAACGATTGCTTTATTGGGGCATATTATGCAGATTCTAGATAATAATTGGCATTATAATCTTGGGGAACGTTTAAAAAACGGCAGGCACTGTGTTGGACACCTTTTTTAGTCTGGGGGCCTTTCTAGTTATAGACTGAGCCTCATTTTCGCGCCATTACTGCGCAGTTGTTTTTGGAGAGCAAGGCATGCAGATGCATGTGTGAGGGTCTAAGAATCACTAAAAAAGCTTCTAGAAGGCGTCATTTGGTATCGTATTCCCCTCTGGGCTTGGTTGGGTCTCAGCAAAGCAAATAGCTGGGACTGTATAGGGGTTAAATTTAAAAACGGCTCCGGTTCCGTTATTTTAAGGGTTAAAGCTCTGAAATTTGGTGTGCAATACTTTTAATGCCTTAAGACATTCATACTTTTTCACATATTCAGTAATAAAGTGTTTTCAGTTTGAAATTTAAAGAGACAGTAACGGTTTTATTTTAAAACGTTTTTTGTGCTTTGTTGACAAGTTTAAGCCTGTTTAACATGTCTGTACCATCAGATAAGCTATGTTCTATATGTATGAAAGCCAATGTGTCTCCCCATTTAAATTTATGTGATAATTGTGCCATAGCGTCCAAACAAAGTAAGGACAGTAATGCCACAGATAATGATATTGCCCAAGATGATTCCTCAAATGAGGGGAGTAAACATGATACTACATCATCCCCTACTGTGTCTACACCAGTTTTGCCCACACAGGAGGCCCCTAGTACATCTAGTGCGCCAATACTTATTACCATGCAACAATTAACGGCTGTAATGGATAACTCCATAGCAAATCTTTTATCCAAAATGCCTACTTATCAGAGAAAGCGCGATTGCTCTGTTTTAAACACTGAAGAGCAAGAGGGCGCTGATGATAACTGTTCTGACATACCCTCACACCAATCTCAAGGGGCCATGAGGGAGGTTTTGTCTGATGGAGAAATCTCAGATTCAGGAAAAATTTCTCATCAAGCTGAACCTGATGTTGTGACATTTAAATTTAAATTAGAACATCTCCGCGCACTGCTTAAGGAGGTGTTATCTACTCTGGATGATTGTGACAATTTGGTCATTCCAGAGAAATTATGTAAGATGGACAAGTTTCTAGAGGTTCCGGTGTCCCCCGACGCTTTTCCTATACCCAAGCGGGTGGCGGACATAGTAAATAAAGAGTGGGAAAAGCCCGGCATACCTTTTGTTCCCCCCCCTATATTTAAGAAATTATTTCCTATAGTCGACCCCAGAAAGGACTTATGGCAGACAGTCCCCAAGGTCGAGGGGGCGGTTTCTACTCTAAACAAACGCACTACTATTCCTATCGAAGATAGTTGTGCTTTCAAAGATCCTATGGATAAAAAATTAGAGGGTTTGCTTAAAAAGATTTTTGTACAGCAAGGTTACCTTCTACAACCAATTTCATGCATTGTTCCTGTCACTACGGCAGCGTGTTTCTGGTTCGAGGAACTAGAAAAGTCGCTCAGTAAAGAATCTTCGTATGAGGAGGTTATGGACAGAGTTCAAGCACTTAAATTGGCTAACTCTTTTATTTTAGATGCCGCTTTGCAATTAGCTAGATTAGCGGCCAAAAATTCAGGGTTTGCTATCGTGGCGCGCAGAGCGCTTTGGCTAAAGTCTTGGTCAGCGGATGTGTCTTCCAAGACAAAATTGCTTAACATTCCTTTCAAAGGTAAAACATTATTTGGACCAGATTTGAAAGAGATTATTTCAGACATCACTGGGGGAAAGGGCCACGCCCTCCCACAGGATAGGTTTTTTAAGGCTAAAAATAAGCCTAATTTTCGTCCCCTTCGCAGAAACGGACCAGCCTCTAATTCTGCATCCTCTAAGCAAGAGGGTAATACTTCACAACCCAAACCAGCCTGGAAACCAATGCAAGGCTGGAACAAGGGTAAGCAGGCCAAGAAGCCTACCACTGCTACCAAAACAGCATGAAGGGATAGCCCCCGATCCGGGACCGGATCTAGTGGGGGGCAGACTCTCTCTCTCTTTGCTCAGGTTTGGGCAAGAGATGTTCAGGATCCTTGGGCGCTAGAAATAGTTTCTCAAGGTTATCTCCTGGAATTCAAGGAACTACCCCCAAGGGGAAGGTTCCACAGGTCTCACTTATCTTCAAACCAAATAAAGAGACAGGCATTCTTACATTGTGTAGAAGACCTGTTAAAGATGGGAGTGATACATCCAGTTCCAATAAGAGAACAAGGAATGGGATTTTATTCCAATCTGTTCATAGTTCCCAAAAAAGAGGGAACATTCAGACCAATTTTGGATCTGAAGATCCTAAACAAATTTCTCAGGGTACCATCGTTCAAAATGGAAACTATTCGAACGATCCTACCCACCATCCAGGAAAGTCAATTTATGACTACCGTGGATTTAAAGGATGCGTACCTACATATTCCTATCCACAAGGAACATCATCAGTTCCTAAGGTTCGCTTTTCTGGACAAGCATTACCAGTTTGTGGCACTTCCATTTGGATTAGCCACTGCTCCAAGGATTTTCACAAAGGTACTAGGGTCCCTTCTAGCGGTTCTAAGACCAAGGGGCATTGCAGTAGTACCTTACTTGGACGACATCCTAATTCAAGCGTCGTCCCTGTCAAAAGCAAAGGCTCATACGGACATCGTCCTAGCCTTTCTCAGATCTCACGGATGGAAGGTGAACAAAGAAAAAAGTTCTCTGTCCCCGTCAACAAGAGTTCCCTTCTTGGGAACAATAATAGATTCCTTAGAAATGAGGATTTTTCTGACAGAGGTCAGAAAATCAAAACTTCTAAGCTCTTGTCAAGTACTTCATTCTGTTCCTCGTCCTTCCATAGCGCAGTGCATGGAAGTAATAGGATTGATGGTTGCAACAATGGACATAGTTCCTTTTGCACGAATTCATCTAAGACCATTACAACTGTGCATGCTCAGACAGTGGAATGGGGATTATACAGACTTGTCTCCGATGATTCAAGTAGATCAAAAGACCAGAGATTCACTCCGTTGGTGGCTGACCCTGGACAATCTGTCACAGGGAATGAGCTTCCGCAGACCAGAGTGGGTCATTGTCACGACCGACGCCAGTCTAGTGGGCTGGGGCGCGGTCTGGGAATCCCTGAAAGCTCAGGGTCTATGGTCTCGGGAAGAGTCTCTTCTCCCGATAAACATTCTGGAACTGAGAGCGATATTCAATGCTCTCAGAGCTTGGCCTCAACTAGCAAAGGCCAAATTCATAAGGTTTCAATCAGACAACATGACGACCGTTGCATATATCAATCATCAGGGGGGAACATGGAGTTCCCTGGCGATGAAAGAAGTGACCAAGATAATTCAATGGGCGGAGGATCACTCCTGCCACTTGTCTGCGATCCACATCCCAGGAGTGGAAAATTGGGAAGCGGATTTTCTGAGTCGTCAGACATTCCATCCGGGGGAGTGGGAACTCCATCCGGAAATCTTTGCCCAAATAACTCAATTATGGGGCATTCCAGACATGGATCTGATGGCGTCTCGTCAGAACTTCAAGGTTCCTTGCTACGGGTCCAGATCCAGGGATCCCAAGGCGACTCTAGTAGATGCACTAGTAGCACCTTGGACCTTCAACTTAGCTTATGTATTCCCACCGTTTCCTCTCATTCCCAGGCTGGTAGCCAGGATCAATCAGGAGAGGGCCTCGGTGATCTTGATAGCTCCTGCGTGGCCACGCAGGACTTGGTATGCAGACCTGGTGAATATGTCATCGGCTCCACCATGGAAGCTAGCTTTGAGACAGGACCTTCTTGTTCAGGGTCCATTCGAACATCCGAATCTGTTTTCCCTCCAACTGACGGCTTGGAGATTGACGCTTGATTTTATCAAAGCGTGGGTTTTCAGATTCTGTAATAGATACTCTGATTCAGGCTAGAAAGCCTGTAACTAGAAAAATTTACCATAAAATATGGAAAAAATATATCTGTTGGTGTGAATCCAAAGGATTCCCATGGAACAAGATAAAAATTCCTAAGATTCTATCCTTTCTACAAGAAGGTTTGGAGAAAGGATTATCTGCAAGTTCTCTAAAGGGACAGATCTCTGCTTTATCTGTTTTACTTCACAAAAGACTGGCAGCCGTGCCAGATGTTCAAGCATTTGTTCAGGCTCTGGTTAGGATCAAGCCTGTTTACAGACCTTTGACTCCTCCCTGGAGTCTAAATCTAGTTCTTTCAGTTCTTCAAGGGGTTCCGTTTGAACCTTTACATTCCATAGATATTAAGTTACTATCTTGGAAAGTTTTGTTTTTAGTTGCAATTTCTTCTGCTAGAAGAGTTTCAGAGTTATCTGCTCTGCAGTGTTCTCCGCCCTATCTGGTGTTCCATGCAGATAAGGTGGTTTTGCGTACTAAGCCTGGTTTTCTTCCGAAAGTTGTTTCTAACAAAAATATTAACCAGGAGATAGTTGTACCTTCTTTGTGTCCGAATCCAGTTTCAAAGAAGGAACGTTTGTTACACAATTTGGACGTAGTCCGTGCTCTAAAATTCTATTTAGAGGCTACTAAAGATTTCAGACAAACATCTTCCTTGTTTGTTGTTTATTCTGGTAAAAGGAGAGGTCAAAAAGCAACTTCTACCTCTCTTTCCTTTTGGCTTAAAAGCATTATCCGATTGGCTTATGAGACTGCCGGACGGCAGCCTCCCGAAAGAATCACAGCTCACTCCACTAGGGCTGTGGCTTCCACATGGGCCTTCATGAACGAGGCTTCTGTTGACCAGATATGTAAGGCAGCGACTTGGTCTTCACTGCACACTTTTGCCAAATTTTACAAATTTGATACTTTTGCTTCTTCGGAGGCTATTTTTGGGAGAAAGGTTTTGCAAGCTGTGGTTCCTTCCGTTTAGGTGACCTGATTTGCTCCCTCCCTTCATCCGTGTCCTAAAGCTTTGGTAATGGTTCCCACAAGTAAGGATGACGCCGTGGACCGGACACACCAATGTTGGAGAAAACAGAATTTATGCTTACCTGATAAATTACTTTCTCCAACGGTGTGTCCGGTCCACGGCCCGCCCTGGTTTTTTAATCAGGTCTGATGAATTATTTTCTCTAACTACAGTCACCACGGTATCATATGGTTTCTCCTATATATATTTCCTCCTGTCCGTCGGTCGAATGACTGGGGTGGGCGGAGCCTAGGAGGGATCATGTGACCAGCTTTGCTGGGACTCTTTGCCATTTCCTGTTGGGGAAGAGAATATCCCACAAGTAAGGATGACGCCGTGGACCGGACACACCGTTGGAGAAAGTAATTTATCAGGTAAGCATAAATTCTGTTTTGTTACGCAAGCCCAATTGCTGCATAGATATATTCAATATTTTAGGCTTAATCTGGTAGGGGGTATTGCTGAAAAATGCTTTCAATCTCAAAGAGCGGAAAAATTTAAACAAATCAGTTTGCAGTTTGAAAAAATTACATTTCTGTTTACATTAAATGTATGTATTTCATATAGATAACACTCTGCTTGTGCAAGTGAAGTTATCTGGGAGCAGGCACTGATTGGCTAAATTGCAAGTCTGTCAAAAGAACTGAAATAAAGGGGCAGTTTGCAGAGGCTTAGATACAAGATAATCACAGAGGTTAAAAGTATATTAATATAACTGTGTTGGTAGTGCAAAACTGGGGAATGGATAATAAAGGGATTATCTATCTTTTAAAACAATAAAAATTCTGGTCTAGACTGTCCCTTTAATAGAAAGAAAATTGAGGGAAATAAGGTAAAAATAGGCTGGAAACGCAATACTAAATATGAAAAAAAGGTTTTCTCAACTTTTTCTACATCCCACAATTTAATAGATTTGTGGAGACTCCTAAACCCTAATAATTTGGAGTATACATTCTTATCTAAATCTCATAATACCCTGGCAAGACTAGATCTGTTTTTGATCTCAGATTCATTGATGAATAGGGTCAACGATATTAAAATCTTGGAGTTTACATTTTCGGACCATGCTCCCAAAACTTTAACGCTGAGTGAACCACAAAAGGCAAACTTAAATTCCTTTTATTTTCCTAGCTATTTGATGAAATTCCAAAAATGTGTTCAAGTTTTAAAATCAAAATGGCACGGGTGTAATAACAACAATAAGGAATGCAACAGCAATATACTTATATATTGGGAGGCAGCGAAGGCAACACTGAAAGCAGATATTACATCATATACAGGCAGTCCTCGGGTTACAGACATCCGACTTAAGTACAACTCGTACTTACATACAGAGAAAATAGAGCTTTATCGACAATCCTTCTTTCCAGGATAATCCAAAATACTGAAAATCCAATTGTCACAAGGACAGAAAGTGATGTGAAATTTTCTGAACAGGGGCACAGATAGCAAAACAAACTTTATCCTATGCTATCCAAAACAAAAAAAAATGTTTGGCTAGAGTTTCACCTAAAAAAAGTGCCTGTTCCAACTTACATACAAATTCAACTTAAGAACAAACATAAAGTCCCTATCTTGTACGTAACCCGGGGACTGCCTGTATAATTAAACTAAGAAAAGAGGGGCAGATCATGCAGAGGAAACTGTCAGCAGCTCTTTCCTTAGCATACTCTCAACTAAGGAACTCTCCAACAGAGGCCAATAGGACTGCTTATTATAAATCTAAAAAAGAAAGAGAGGACTTTCTCTTGACTATAGCAGGGAAGGCAATTACTAAGGGTTCAGCACATTTTGAGAGATTTGGCAATAAAGGAGGTAAATATCTAGCAAATTGGTTCAATAGTACAAAAAAAAAATCTATAGGACCAATAAATGTAGAGGGGAGATCTATTAATAAAGTAGAGGAAATTACAGCACTTTTTCAAAATTACTTTTTAAATTTATATTCATCAGTTTCCAGAGAGGGAAGATATTCAGAGATTTTTGGAAAATATTAAACTTCCAACAATTACAGAGGAAGATTTGGTAATTTTGAATGCTCCTATTTCTGAATCAGATATAATGAAAACAATGAAGGCCAGGACCAGATGGCCTCTCTTTAGAATTTTACTTGTCTCTGAAGGATGAAATTATTGGAGTACTGAGGGAAGTATACAATCATTTCTATATTCATAACCAAATGCTTTCTCTTCATTTCAAAGCAGCTAATATTATTCTTTTACCTAAAGAAGAGAAGGATAATACGCAGCTATCTGCATATAGGCCTATATCTCTCTTAAATCTTGATTTCAAGATATTGATGAAGATCTTGGCTGACAGACTTAAACCAATCCTTCCAAAATGATTACATATAGATCAGGCAGGGTTCGTAATGGGGAGAACTCCAGAACTGAATATAAGGAAGATCTTACAAGTAATATGTAAATACAGCTGATCTAGGTGAAGGGAAGCGTTCTCGACTCTGCCGGAGGCCTTCCTGCTATCCTTGGATGCAGAGAAGGCCTTCGACAGAGTGGAGTGGAGCTTTATGAGAGAAACGTTGATGAAATTTGGAATTTTTGGGGTTGGTGTCAAATGTATACTCAAATGCTTCTATCCTGGTTAATAATTATCTCTCGGCTCCCTTCCCCCTAAGTAGATGCACTAGGCAGGGCTGCCCTATGTCTCCAATGCTTTTCGATTTGATACTGGAACCACTAGCTATCAGCCTTAGAAAACTCCTGGAGGGGTCAAAGATAGGCAAGGAGATTTTTAAGATTTTGCTCTTTGCAGATGACCTACTTATGTGTGTATCCTCTCCAGAAAAAACAAATTAATGGAATAATAGAGTTATTGGAAGTTTATGGTAAAGTTTCAGGATATAAAATTAACTATTCTAAATCAAAAATCTTGTGGTTAAAAAAAAAAAGAAATGTTATCCTATCCATTTATAGAAACCCAGATACTGAAATATCTGGGAATTTATTTATCATCGAATCCAATCAAATGGTATAGCTTAAATATTGTTCAATCTCTTCAGCAAAATGCAGAAAGACTGAGGAACTGGGTTAATATGTCGCTATCTCTTATGGGTAGGGTAGCAGCGTTTAAAATGTTTATTGTACCAAGAATTCTATACCCGATTAGAATGCTACCCTTGCTGATTAAGTGAGTAGATCGCCAAAAAAATTTGAAACCCCTACGGTATTTTCTTTGGCATGGAAAGAAGCCAAGAATTAGAATAGATAAGCTGTTTCTCCCAGTGGCTAAAGGAGGTTTGGCGTTGCCTAATTTAAAAAGATACAACTATGCGGCACTACTTAGATACCAATTAGATTGGATAAAACATATAAATAATTTTACTGACTGTAAAATGGATGAATCTGTCTGTGCTCCTCTATCCTTATCATTTATTTTACATGCCTCAGATAAAGAACTTGGAAACAGGATTAGATCTCACCCCCTATATAAAGATATTCTATTGGTTTGGAGGGGGTGATGAAATCGCTGGGTCAGAGTTTTCTGATCTCTAAACAAATTACCGTTCATAGGCAACCCCAGATTTATTCCGGGCTAAACTACAAGGTGTTCCATCGTTGGAGGGCTAAGAAAATCGATTATTTTCATCATCTTATTGACCCGCTGACCTTACGTCCGTATAATTTTAAGGAATTTCAGATAATATATGAGATACCAGCATTAGATAAGTTCTTTTTTTTTTACAGGCAAAACATTACTTGCTTCAAATGATTAGTATAGTACCAAATATCTTCCAAAAGCATCCTATATTGGATTGCCCTAGGGTTAAAAAAGGTTTACTTTCATTGCTATACGGTATCCTGCAGGCCCCAGTGGTTGAGGGGTTTGTTAGGGATTATACTAGCAAATTGAGTGGATGTAACTTCAGTGTAAATTTGGACATCCAAAAGAGCTTTGAAACAGTTAAAAAAAAAAAAAAAAAAAGTAACAAATTCAGCTAAGCTCAGAGAATCACATTTCAGATTGGTTCATCAGGATTATATCACCCCCAAAGAGGGCACAGAAATTATATTCCCAGATAGAAAATAAATGTAAGAAGTGCGGGGAGGAGGACCCGGTTATTATCCATATGCATTTCTATGTACTAAGATTAGGCAGCTCTGCTGTAAAGTTGATTGTCTAGTCTTTCTAATCACAGGGGAAAAGATTAAAATATCGGGGGAAAACTCCCTTTTCTTAAACAAAACAGAAGAATGGGGATTGAAATATAGATTTATCCAATGGGTTATTATTCTTACGAGATCTCTTATTTTTAAGAATTGGATTAATAATGAAATTCCCTCTATTGGGGAAATTAAAAGCTTACTGGTAAGGCAGGCAATCCTGGAGGCCTATGACACAAAATTCTATAAAACAGATGGGATAGATATTTATAGCAGTATATGGATGGATTTTATTATATATATTGGGAAGGATGTTTGGTCGAAGATTACTCGGATAATTCCATTAGTTAGAGCGGAGGAGGAGTAGGGGGCTTTTTTTGTTTGTATGTTTGTTTGTCTGTTTGTTTTTGGTTTTCCGTTGATTTGTTTGTTTGTCTAGGGCCCCGGTGAGTATAATATGCAGGGGTCTGGCCATATATAGGGTAAGGATGAGGTTAGAATTACTGCAGCTAAATTTATGGTGGTAAGTTTGGCACATATGATCCTTTCCCCCTTGGCAAGGTTATAGTTAATTCATTAATGTGATGTATATTTTGATTTCTTAAATGTTCTACTTGTTTTAAGAAAAATGTAGGAATAAACAATGTAATAATAAAGATTTAAAAATTAAAAAAATAAATTTTGCGGCAGCCCCAGCAACTTGATAAATCAGCCTGAAACTGAATGGTGATTTCCTTGTAACTTAACTGAGGAGTATAGGCTGCAATTTTGATGGAGACTCTAGTTCCTCCAATCCAATTCAGAGTACACCAAATTATATATATCCTAGAGCTGTAGGCAAAGCAGAAAACTTAAAATAACCCCAAAAAGTTAGTTTGGAGCCCGGAGCACCACTCGGATGCGTCTGCCGCTTTTTGGCGCACTTAGTTTTTCGTGCGTCAGGGTTGTGCTTGTCGGGTTTACACTTATCGGGCTAGCGCAAGGGGATAGTGAAAAGGATCCGTCCCAGGGCCATAAATTTATTAACAACATCTATAGGTAAACTTTAAAAAGTGCTCATATCATAGCTATGAGTGTCTAGATGTTAAATAAAAAGATACTTACCAATAAACACTCGTCCACTAGCAATCAAGTAGCAGACAGCCAAACCAGTACTGAAACATAGCAGCAGAGGTTATGGAATAGGAGTATATTGTAGATCCATAAAGGAAGGCAAAAGACAGGTCCCTGCTAACAATTATAGAGGGTTTATGAAAAATTTCCCATGAGGGAAACATTTAAACCTCTAAATTTCTGCCTTTTTCAAGCCACTACAGACAGCCTCTTATCACATTTATTAGCTTTTCACAACAGGAGACTACTAGTTCATGTGGGCCTTATAGATAACATTATGCTCACACCTGTGGGTTGTGGCTAATAATGCACTAATTGGCTAAAATGCAAGTCAATAGATAATAAATAAATACCCATGTGATCAGGAGGCTGTAAAAAAGAGGCTTAACAATTTAGAGTTCACTGTCCCTTTAAGGTATGTGTGAGGTGGGAGGGGTTTTATATAACTCTTGGGATTTGGGAATCTTTGCCTCCTCCTAGTAGTAGAGAAGAGTAATTCCCAAGAGTAAAGGTTTGTGGAAGCTCACCACCTGTATGAAAGAAATGAAATTTAATACTGGAAAATGCAAGGTTCTACATTTCGGAAGTAAAAATAAGCAGACACTATTATTTAAATGGGACTAGACTAGGCAAAACAGAGGAAGATAGAGATTTGGGAGTAGTAATAGATAACAAGCTAAAGATTATATATATAAGTAAGTAAATAATAATATAGATAAAGTGAATCAGTTGATGTGATATACTTGGACTTTCCAAAGGCATTTGATACAGTACCACATGAGAGATTAATGTGCAAAATTAAGGGACTGGGAATAGCTGAAAATGTTAGCTCATGGATAAATAACTGTATAAAAGACAGTGAGCAACGAGTAGTAGTAAACGGATCATTTGTAATTGTCCATGCAGTTTACTTAAAGGACCACTAAAGCCAGTAGAATTGAGTAATTAATAAATACACAATAAAAGACAATGCAATAGTGCTTACTTTGAATTTTAAAGTTAAAGGGATAGCAAAGTTAAAATTAAACTTGCATGATTCAGAAAGAGCATGTAATTTTCAGACACTTTTAAATTCACTTCTATTTTCAAATGTGCTTCGTTCTCTTAGTATCCCTTGTTAAAAAATGAATATGCACATATCATACACTAGTGGGAGCTGCTGCTAATTGGTGCTTGCACACATTTGTCTCTTGTGATTGGCTAACTAGATGTGATCAGCTAGCTGTCAGTAGTGCAATGCTGTTCCTTCAGCAAAGGATAACAAGGGAGTGAAGCAAATTTGATAATAGAAGTAAATTGGAAAGTTGTTTAAAATTGTATGTTCTATCTCAATCCTAAAAGAAAATGGGGTCTACTATGCCTTTAATCCAATTTTCTCTCCCCCTGTATCATGTGACAGCCATCAGATAAAAACAAAGTGCATATGCTTCCATGCTGTGCACTTTTGCACATGCTCAGAAGGAGCCGGAGCCTCTGAAAGTGTGCATTTAAAAAGAATGTGCACGTTTTGGAGAA